>NC_056447.1:30788362-30853362 GCF_018296145.1 Oncorhynchus tshawytscha | reverse complement strand
CACAGACAGACACAGCAATTTAGCGCTCTCATCACAGATGTTTCTCAGTTTAACTGGTGATTGCCCTAAGTTCTCTCCATGTTCTGATCACTGCCTCTATACCCTGTATGTGAAACACACAGCAGAGCCTACACAGACATTAAAAGCTAGTTTAACAGAGAGAGGGTTGTAATGAAGGAGAGAATGGAGTGATGGATGCAGGAAGGTAAGAGACAGAGAAAACAGAGCACGGCATAAGGCTTTGTGAGAAGTCAACACATAAAGTGATCCATTCTGGATGCTCATAACCTGTAGGTTCGACTACTGGTGTGTGTATCACAGTGTTTGTCACAATGTGTGTGTGTGTGTGTTTGTGTGTGTAAGCGAAACAGCCTGCTGATAGGGAAGCGAGAGAAAGGAGAGAGAGGGAGGAGGAAAGGGGGAAGATGGAGAGAGCGGAAGAGAAAGTGCTTTCAGTAGCAATAGCCAATAAAAACGTGGAAGCACAAATTACAGTAATTGCCCCGCCTCCGGTTCTTTTAAAGGTCATCACCGGGGCAACAGAAGAGCAATGATTGATGACAATGAGAAGCGCTCAAGTGTGTACCACTCTCGAGCAGACACATACACACATACATTTTAAGCTTTGAATTTCCAACTAGCTCTCACAGTCTCACGTCAGAATTAGACGTTCATCCAAATATGCACATTTTCTCTAACACCAAACATACAAATATATATTTTACAGTGATAAGGTAAATCTTATAGTTAGTATTTTATTATTTGATTATACTATAATTAGTAAGCATACAAGTCATTTTCAGTCTTGTTCATACAGTTTTGTTGAAAAGAAAATACATTATATAAAATATAATTTTGGGTTAGGCTTAAAACAAAATTTCTATTGCTAGTTTTGAATGCCCTAACAAAACCAGAACCTACTTGAAGGTAACAGTGTTGCCCCTAGTGGCTTATTTCCACATCATCTCCTGATGTCCTCAGACATGGATAGACGTCGAATACTGACTTGTATACCGTGTGACCTGGCTGTGAATTTCATGCTGTGCTATGCTGGCAGTACTAGAGATTTTCACTCGTTCAACCTCCCACGATCACTCACTCACTCTAATTACAGAGGTTAAAATAAGCCTGTGAGGGTCTCCTCCTCTATCACCTATCCACCCCTCCCTCCATCCCAAGCTTCTCTGTGTAAGGATGCCTACAGGGCTCTGGTATCTCTTCCTCAGGCTGAGGAGGAGGACAGTGACGTCAGAAGTTTTTTTGTGGTGGCAGTAATGTCATTAAGTCCAGCTCGTATCACAGGGTTACCATATGCCCATTCCTACTGGGCACCTGGGACAGAGAGTGCAGGGTGACGCACTATACACACTCACATACCGCAGGAGAACTGTACACATACAGGCAAGGAAACTCACTGTCACTTACACACACACACACACAAACGCACAGATACACGCACACACACATACTTCAAAATGTAAGAGACCTTTTATGTGATACTAGAACAGGAGACGAAGAGATGCCACCTACAGACACAGCTGGAACCCCTCCATCCATCAATCCATCCACCCATCAATCCATCCATCTGTCTATCCATCCACCCATCAATCCATCCACCCGTCCACCCACCCATCCACCCGTCCACCCATCAATCCATCCACCCAACCAACCAACCATCCATCCATCCATCCATCTACCCATCCATCCATCTACCCATCCACCGATCCACCCATCCACCCATCTACACATCCATCCATCCATCCTTGATGGCTTCATCAGAGAGCAGGACCACATAGATGGAGAGGGGAAGAGAGGCTTCCCAGAAAGTGTCAGAAAGTGAATGCCTTAACCATTGTGTAGTCTTAACATTCTGTATACTCCCCTTGTCCTAAGGGTAAAAAATGACCCGCCTTCACCTAACCCTAAAAATAAAGCAGCTGAATTGAATTTTAAACCCCAAATATTTTTTGCATGAAGAAACAACCTGTCATTCATTACAATCTTCATGAATATCTGGGTTTTCCCTCTTCACAACACAGAAAGACTGCATTCAATCAGTGGACACCGCTCGTTTTTATTATTACAACACACCTGTCAAATTGTTATTTTTTTTACTAAAGTAGAGGTTTATTATTTCTGAAGGTACTGCATAGGTGTAAACAAATGTTTTAGCAAGAGATAGCACTTGTATAGCAGACAATTAGCAGAAATGTGCAGAACGTAGTTTTGATGCATTTTATTGAAGGGAAACAATAACAGTCTTACTTTTTTTGACAACATAGTGATACAGTACCTTGCAAAAGTATTAATTCCCTTGATGTTTTTTCCTATTTTGTTGCATTACAACCTGTAATTTAAAATATGTTTTATTTGGATTTCATGTAATGGACATACACAAAATAGGCCAAATTGGTGAAGTGAAATGAAATTTTAAAATTTTTTAAAAGAAAAAAGAAATGAATGGTGTGTGCATGTGTATTCACCCCCTTTGCTATGAAGCCCCTAAATAAGATCTAATGCAACAAATTACCTTCAGAAGTCACATAATTAGTTAAACAAAGTCCACCTGTGTGCAATCTAAGTGTTACATGATCTGTCACATGATCTCAGTATATATACACCTGTTCCGAACGGACCCAGAGTCTGCAACACCACAAAGCAAGGGACACCACCAAGCAAGTGGCACCATGAAGACCAAGGAGCTCTCCAAACAGGTCAGGGACAAAGTTGTAGAAAAGTACAGATCAGGGTTGGGTTATAAACAAATATCAGAAACTTTGAACATCCCACGGAGGAACATTAAATCCATTATTAAAACATTTTAAGAATATGGCACCACAACAAATGTGCCAAGAGAGGGACGCCCACCAAAACTCACAGACCAGGCAAGGAGGGCATTTATCAGAGAGGCAACAAAGAGACCAAAGATAACCCTGATGGAGCTGCAAAGCTCCACAGCAGAGAATGGATTATCTCTCCATAGGAACAATTTAAGTCATACACTCCACAGAGTTGGGCTTTATGGAAGAGTGGCCATAAGAAAGTCATTACTTAAAACCTCTCTGGGATAGGGGGCAGTATTTTCACGTCCGGATGAAAAGCGTGCCCAAAGTAAACTGCCTGCTACTCAGGCCCAGAAGCTAGGGTATGCATAATATTAGTAGATTTGGATAGAAAACACTCTCACGTTTTTAAAACTGTTTGAATAATGTCTGTGAGTATAACAGAACTGATTTGGCAGGCAAAACCCCGAGCACAGTCCATCCAGGGATTTTTTTTAGGTCAATCTGTTTTCCATTAGGTTTCTATGGCAAGCCCGTTTTAATAGAAATATGCTTGCAGTTCCTATGGCTTCCACTAGATGTCAACAGTCTTTAGAAATTGGTTGATGTTTTTCCTTTGAGTAATGAAAAAGTAGCCCTTTCCTTTCTGGAAGTCGAGCCAAGTGGACTCTTTTGTTTGGGGCGCACAACCTGAAGCTCATTCCACTTTGATTTTACCCGCTATTGAACACTGTTTATCCCTTCTTAAATTTTATTGATTATTTACGTTTTAAAATTACTAAAGTTGGATTAGGAATGTTATTTGAAACATTTGGACCAAGATTACAGGTAATATATTAGATCATCTGTAGTCATGTTGGGCGAGTTGGAACCGGTGTTTTTCTGAATGAAACGCGCCAAATAAATGGACATTTCGGGGATATAACGAAAGGAATTAATCGAACAAAAGGACTATTTGTGATGTTTATGGGACATATTGGAGTGCCAATAGAAGAAGATCTTCAAAGGTAAGGCATGAATTATATCGTTATTTCTGAGTTTTGTGTCGCACCTGGAGGGTTGAAATATGATTGTCATGTGTTTGTTTGATGGGGTGCTGTCCTCACATAATAGCATGGTTTGCTTTCTCCATAAAGCCTTTTTGAAATCTGACACAGTGGCTGAAGTTAAGCTTTATTTTGGTGTATTGCACTTGTGATTGTATGAAAGATAAATAATTATAATAATTTAATTTGAATTTGGCGCTCTGCCATTTCACCGGATGTTGTCAAATCAATCCCATAAGATTAAAGAAAAAAATAAGCAACAAGTTTGGTGCACGCCAAAAGGCATGTGGGAGACTCTCCAAACATATGGAAGAAGGTACTCTGGTCAGATGAGACTAAAATTGAGCTTTTTGGCCATCAAGGATAACACTATATCTGGCACAAATCCAACACCTTTCATCACCATGAGAACACCATGCCTACAGTGAAGCATGGTGGTGGCAGCATCATGCTGTGGGGATGTTTTTCATCGACAGGGACTGGGAAACTAGTCAGAATTGTAGGAATGATGGAATGCGCTAAATACAGGGAAAGTCTTGAGGGAAACCTGTTTCACTCTTCCAGAGATTTGAGACTGGGACGGAGGTTCACCTTCCAGCAGGACAATGACCCGAAGGATACTGCTAAAGTAACATTCGAGTGGTTTAACAAACAGTTTCTCATATGTTCTGTCTGATTATATCTTTGACTTCTATGCCTTGTTAGCTAAAACATTTTTATTATTAGTTTATTATCCAATAGGCCACTAAGTTTCCTATCCTAGACCACAACTTAACCATCCCCCCTTTGATACCTGGCCATGCCCAGGTAACAACCTTGCCTAACCTAAACAATGACTTAGGTAAGATTAGTCAATTATCCTTATGTTGTGACATTATCATGTAGGAACGCCCCTTTCATTCTCCACTTGTCCAATTATCCATTGGGCGTCCATTCATATCTATCCTGTACCAATTCTCTGCCAATTGTCTTATCTACTTTAAAATAAAAATATTCTAATGGTTAATTCAAGCCAAAACGAATGCTAACCATATCATATCCCTTTCCTGTGTTAATGAAATCTCTCCTTTGGGAATCCACTGTTTTTATCTAAAAAAATAACATGGGTTAAACTTAAAAATCAGTCACATCAATAATTGAATATATGTTGCATAATTTGAGAAACCTTATCTACCGTAATTTACCATCCCTAAGAACTGCAACTTATTTCTATTCATAAATAATTGTAATGCTTATAAAATCACCTTTTCTATAATGTATTGTCCTGCTCTATTTGCTTAAACTGTGTCCTGTCCAAACCTCAAAAGACCATCCTCTGTGGTTCAAAACTAATAATTATGGTTCTGAACTAATAATTATGTCCAAGAGCTATAAACTCCATTATAATTAATTTACCTTAAAAACCAGTACCACCCATGACCACAAATTCATATTCAAATGGCTCCCCCCTGTGGCTGATCAGACCACCTGAGAATGCCATGAAAACTGGTCAAAAGTCACACTACCCCTTTACATTCATGTTCCATACCATATTAGACACATTAAAGAACCCTTTATCTTTAAAAAATGTACTCGTCTAATTAAAACTCAGAAAATAAAACTCCTAAAATTCCATATGTGAGTGTACCCCTTTAAGATATCTTGTCTCTGGGAACATGGTAATCCCCTTAACCCAAACGTTTACTACAAAAACAAAACCTAATAATTATGATACCCTCAAATCATTCGTTTTAAATTTCCTCGATGTTTCATGTAACTCATTCAGTCTTTCTCCAAATTGTCTCACCAAAATACTTTATACCCTGCCATTACACTCACACAATTGTGATAAACGTGCACTGTCCCTTTAAAATAAAACACTCCCAGACAGCCATACCCTATTGTAGACCTTTCATTGTTCCCCGTAATGAAAACAGATAATGTTTAGAATACGTTCACTTCTTGTTCGAATTCACTGGCGTTACCTAACCAAAAATCCATACCCGGGAAACAACCACAACTTTTTACGATTCAACTATTCTTACCTCCCTATATTATAGCCAAAAATAGCCCAATGGAACGCCTAGCAATTCTGTTGCTAGCTGTAGCATCTTTTCAGACTATCCTGACGATATTCCACCACTTTTTTTAAATGTACTTCCCTCTAAATGACACAACCAATTTTCTCTGTCATCATTTTAGGAACGTTATTGTGTATTCAACGTAATGACGCAGCAACCTGTCTCTCGTCAAAAATATATCCCCTATTCAGATTGAGTTCTGCTTTAAATTCTATCGAAAAAGTAAAACCAACCGAACTTCCCAACTTTCTATACCCCAATATTTTGAACGTACCATGTTCTTTGCTAAACTTTTATCGTATGTCAGTCGATTCATAAAAAAATATAACATCCTGATGGCACAAAACTTTATCGTATCTCTCCGTTATTCCTTAGAATTCATCAGGTTTAGTTAACTTGCTCTTCTATGATACATTTATATAAATACGACTCCCGTCTCAATATATTATTTCAGCAGATCATTTTGGGCAACACAACATATTACATCAAAATTGCCTCGCCATTATTTTGAATGAATTATTCTCTCAATTCAACCTAAACAACCTATTAAAAACGTTCAGTTCATATCATATACAAACACTAGCGACCGTATTTTTCCAGGCAAAACGTACAAATAGTTGAATTACAATTTAAAAAATCACATTTTAGTCAAAATGTACCAGTAAGCGAACTCAGATCTCAAGCTTGAAAGGCACTTATTTAACCACTGAACCACCAACACTATTTGGAATGACAGAAACTCCCCGCCAACGGCCATATTATTATAATTTTCTGTAGTCGCAAACTCCGGCACCGAGAATTCCCAGAAAATAGTCCTAATTTAAACACTTCCTGACTATTTTAGCAGTATCAGTTTCTTTGTCTGAGTCAGACTTTGGGCGCCTCTCTTCATTTCCCTTTGTTCTCAACTCTCTTCCTCGCCTCAGCTAACCACATCCTAGCTGTATTTAGCCCCTCTGCCCGTTGTTTATCTGTCTTGTCTCCACTAACCCTATTTATTTGTTTAATCATTGATTCCAGTTTTTATTTATTTAAACGTTCATCAAATTCGGACTTACTCCTCCATGTCTGGCTAAAATAGGCGTTCCTCTTATCTTCTATCTGCATATATTTCTTATCTCCCATTAATTTCGGGACCTCCTTTGAGGATTTACTACTCATGTTTAATAAATCCTTGCCGCTCCTAGTAGCAATGTTCGTACTTACTATCTATGTGTATGTATTTCTATGTTCTATGTATGTGTTGTTTACCCTTACCTAGTTCTCTCCTTTGTTTTCTCCTTTGTGGAAACGTTGTCTATAGCTTTGACTCTCGATCAGATACCATGTCTCACAATTACAACTATAAGCTATTACCCAGGGGTCGTAAATCCCTAGTTAACCTCCTATTTCATGTTGCCTCATAGGACTTTTAAAGTACACCAATATCTTGTCTCACTTCGCTATATTAGGCTTCCCTCTCTCCTGGAACCTCTTGTCTATAGATTTGGCTTTTATCCCATTCCTCTAGATTTTGGCTTCCCTCTCCTCCTCATTTGGACTGCCTGTCCCGTCTTAATAACCACTCTGACCTCCAAGGCACCCGGATCTATCAAGCTAGTTTATTTATGGTGTGCACTTAACCCCAGGTTGTCGCGAACCTGCCAGTATATATACAAAACCCAGTGTATATCGGTCATACACAACCCATTGGATCTGTTTGGAATAGCAAAGCTCCAATTCTTGATAAATTCTAAACCTTTTAGAACATCAAATCAAAGCTAACTTAAATCATTCCCCCCAGAATCGAGAATATAGGCTACTGACCTTGTCGCCGACTGGGAAAAGCAATGTTCGTTGGATCTAGTCACCTTCCCTGTCAGTCTGGGGTGTATACCGGCCTGTTCTTTAACCTCAATTCAGAGGCCAGGTCTTAGACTAGAGGCCAGGACTAGACCCGCCCGTGCACGATTTTCGGCGTACTACCTTCTGATGGCAGAGACAGGTATTTAGTCCCGGCGTTTGAAGGACCGATTGTTAGAGGAATTCAATTCCTATATGTTTAATACCCAATTAAATGAATACACTCAGCCCATTTCAAAGGATTTGTAAGAAACTTATTTGCATAAAATGGGCGGAGACCAGTCTCAAAATCAAGCACTAGCGTTTATTCTCGAGAGTAGTGAACATGATAAAATTTACAACAGGTTATAAACTGAAAATGACGTCATTAGGTTTTGGACTGTCCCGTCTCTCCTCCACTCCGGTACAATGGCAGTATAGTTCTCAAGCCTTCCTACATCGTCTCTCACCAATTTAGATAATATATGACCAAGCCAAGGTCTTCCTGCATTCTAGCCAGTCTGACCATAAGTTCATTAGTTTCTACAAAGGAACAGACAGTCATTGTTCTAATTCGTGATTATAATTACACACATTATATTCAGTACTAGGATTAAAAGAAAATTCATACATCTATACAGTAACATAATAGTATTCTGATTAGTCAGTCCTGATTGAAATGTATACATAATTAGTCATTATTGATTAAAAAAAATACCTTAACACCACCCTAGTCACACCCTGGCCTAACCAAAATAGAGAATAAAAACATCTTTATGGCCAGGTCGTGATAGTACCCCCCCCCTCAAAGGTGCGGACTCCGGCCGCAAAACCTGACTCTAAAGGGGAGGGTCCGGGTGGGCCTCCTTTACGGCGGTGGCTCTGGTGCGGGGACCCTTGCCGCCGACCCCAGACTGGGGACCCTCATAGCGGGAGGCTTCTTGCCATGGATCATCACTGGAGGCTTCTTGCCATGGATCATCACTGGAGGCTTCTTGCCATGGATCATCACTGGAGGCTTCTTGTCATGAATTATCACTGGATGCTTCTTGCCATGGATCATCACTGGAGGCTTCTTGTCATGAATTATCACTGGATGCTTCTTGCCATGGATCATCACTGGAGGCTTCTTGCCATGGATCATCACTGGAGGCTTCTTGCCATGGATCATCACTGGAGGCTTCTTGCCATGGATCATCACTGGAGGATTCGTGCCATGGATCATCACTGGAGGATTCTTGCCATGGATCATCACTGAAGGGAGGAGACGTATGGGCAGTCTGGTATGTGGAGGTGACACAGGGCTCACCAGGCTGGGGAGACATACAAGGGGATTAGTTCTGGGCGCAGGCACAGGACTCACCAGGTTGGAGAGACATACAGGAGGCTCTATCCTTGGCAGAGGCACAGGATACACTAGGCCGTGGAGGCGCACTGGAGGTCTCGAGCTAAGAGCCTGCATAACCCGTTGGCTCAGGTCTCCAACCTGGCTCAGCCAATCTCCCCGTGTGCCCTCCCCAAAACATTTTTGGGAGTGGCCTCGCGGTCTTTAGTGCCAGTCTTGTCCCCGTGTAATCCTTCGCCCTTTTCCTAGCTGCCTCCGCCTTCCGCATTCCTTGCTTCGACCTGCTCCCATGGCAGGCGATCTTTTCCGGCCAGGATCTCCTCCCACGTGTAGGATGCTTTGCCGTCCAGGATGTACTCCCATGTCCAGTCCTCCTTACCACGCTGCTTGGTCCTTTGGTGGTGGGTAGTTCTGTAACGCTCGTCTGAAGAAGAGGGAGTGGACCAAAGCGCAGCGTGGTACGTGTTCATGATGTTTATTAAAATCTGAACACTAGAACAAAATAACAAAGCGCAAAAACGACAACAAACAGTTCTGTCTGGTGCAGAAACACAAAACAGAAAACAACTACCCACAAAACACAGGTGGGAAAAAGCTGCCTAAGTATGATTCTCAATCAGAGACAACGATAGACAGCTGCCTCTGATTGAGAACCACACCCGGCCAAACACAAAGAAATAGAAAACATAGAAATATAGAAACTAGACTGCCCACCCTCATCACACCCTGGCCTAACCAAGAATAGAGAATAAAAACCTCTCCATGGCCAGGGCGTGACATGAGGTCTGTAGTAGGAGTCCTGTGTTTTAAATATCTCTCCTCCTGTCTGTCTCAGAACTCATTGTGCACCCACACAAACTAAATTATTTGCCTTGTGTACGTTTAAGAAACATTGAAACTGAAACTGTGCCTTAAAATTCCATTACCAAAAACCCTCATATCTATAATATAGTTTATAGTTTCTCTCCCTCATGAGGATGGAGAATAATGAAAGTTTACAGAAGAAACAAGTAAAGGTAGACCTACCAATTAGTTAGTGTTTTTACTGGTATCTATTTGGTTTTTTAAATTGGTAGCAAAATTGCAAAAAAAAATGGTAATGGAATTACTGCAATTGAATTGGCTACAACGGGAAGTCATACTAGTCACAAACCACAGTTGTGTCACCTGTTACTATCCTCCCTTCCACTGCCATACTGTTATGTTCAGCTCAGAACTGTTTTCTTTCTCTTTCTGTCATCTGGTGGTCAAACCAAGTCTGAAAATCCTTCTGTCTCTCTCCCTCTTTCTGCCTCTTTCTCCTCCTTCTCTCTCTCTCTCTCTCTCCAGTTAATGTCATCTCTCCCTACTCTTACTGACACCTACTCATGAGCTTCCTCTCTTTTTCCATTTCCTGTAACCAGTATCCTCACCCACTAAGCACCGACCGACACTGGATGTCCATAGATGTTGAAAAGTAGTTGACATTTGATCAGTCTGTCTACAGACGTAATTTTTTGGTACGGTCTGGACCGGCTTTAATTTCAACGTCCGTCAACCACAGATGTAGATTGGTCTGGGCCAGGACCGTTATTTATTTGGGCCAAACATAGACGTCCATGATTGGTTCAGACTGAACTCTACTGTAAGAATACATTTTCAAAATATTGTCACATACTGTACACCAGATAGGTGTAGTGAAAATGTGTTGTTTGGTACTGTACTTTACTCTATTGTGCTGTACTGATATGGTACTTTGCTGTACTCTACTGTGATGTATTTTGATCTCCAAACTTGTGAAACATAGAGGTCTATGATTGGTTCAGATTAGGTCCGGTCCAGACCAACCAAATTTGTTTGGGGACGGAGATCATTAAAATAAGTACCTTACTATGATGTTTTCAATTAAAATGGTTAAAAAAATAACAAAAATAGCTTCTTAGCAAAGAGCAATTTCTCAAGCAAGAATTTTGCTAGGACTGTCTGGGAATTATCTGAATGGGGAGGGGGAAACTGAAAACTAACTGTTATTGGCAGAGAGGTTTGGAACTCTCTTTCTTATTGGTCTATTAACTAATTTACCCACCAAAACAGGCTGAAATTGTAGGCAGTCTTTTCAAACAGCTCTTACACTAAAAGGGCATTATCATAATGTTCACAATTTCACAGTATTATTCCAACCTCAATGTGGGGAAATGTACCTGTAAATAAAACATAGGAAACCACGTTTTAGATTGCACTTGGCCTTTTAACCAAGAGTTAATATTGTAATGATAGAGAGCACTTTCATCAGCCATATAGCCCTCTATATCTCTCTCTCTTCCCTCTCCATCCCTCCTTCATTCCCTCCCTCCTACATGTATGAGCAGTCAGTAGTCAGCCAGGCATGATGGTCTGTGACAGTAGCTGTGTGCTACGGGTCATTAAGCAGACAGGAGCCATGGCAATCACGCTGCTCTCTGCCTCTAGATGAGACACCAAGAGGACATACTCGCAAGCTTTTGCCTAGATCCAAGGTTTAGACGGGTGGTCTAAAATGGCTCGCTGCTATCTTTTCTCATAGGGAAACCTGGCACAATAAGCCACAATGCTGAGGACGACCAACTGAGCACATGATTATATCCGATAACAGATTTTGTATCAGCCAATTAAAATCGTTGATGTAGCTGGACGTGATCCAAAACTTTTTCACAAAATTAACTAAACTGAAAAAAATATAAACACAACATGCAACAATTTTAAAGATTTTACTGAGGTATAGTTCATATAAGGAAATCAGTCAATTGAAATAAATAAATTAGAACCGTATGTATGGATTTCACATGACTAGGTATACAGATATGCATTTGTTGGTCACAGATACCTTAAAAATAGTAGGGGCGTGGATCAGAAAACCAGTCAGTATCTGGTGTGACCACCATTTGACTCATGCAGGCTGTTGATTGTGGCCTATGGAATATTGTCCCACTCCTCTTCAATGGCTGTGTGAAGTTGCTGGATGTTGGCAGGATCTGGAACACGCTGTCGTACACGATGATCCAGAGCATCCCAAACGTGCTCAATGAATGGGTGACATGTCTAGTGAGTATGTAGGCCGTGAAAGAACTGGGAAATGTTCAGCTTCCAGAAATTGTTTACAGATCCTTACGACATGGGGCCGTGCATTATCATGCTGAAACATGAGGTGATGGTGGCGGATGAATGACACAACAATGGGCCTCAGGATATCATCACGGTATCTCTATACAATCAAATAGCCATTGATAAAATGCAATTGTGTTCGTTGTCCGTAGCTTATGTTATAATTTGGAACATGTTTTTATACATTTTGTTCTTTACCAGAACCCCACCACCACCACTCTGTTCACAACGTTGACATCAGAAAACCGCTCGCCCACACGACGCCATACACGCTGTCTGCCATCTGCCTGATACAGTTGAAACCGGTATTCATCCGTGAAGAGCATACTTCTCCAGCATGCCAGTGGCCATCGAAAGTGAGCATTCGCCCACTGAAGTCGGTTATGACGCCAAACTGCAGTCAGGTCAAGTCCCTGGTGAGGACGATGAGCACTCAGATGATGATTCCCTGAGATGGTTTCTGATAGTTTGGGCAGAAATTCTTCAGTTGTTAAAATCCACAGTTTCATTAGCTGTCCGGGTGGCACATCCTGCAGGTGAAGAAGCTGGATGTGGAGGTCCTGGGCGGGCGTGTTTATACGTGGTCTGCGGATGTGAAGCCGGTTAGACGTACTGCCAAATTCTCTAAAATGACATTGGAGGTAGTTTATGGTAGAGAAATTAAGATAAAATTCTCTGACAACTGTTCTGGTGGACATTCCTGCAGTCACCATGCTAATTGCAGGCTCCCTCAAAACGTGAGACATCTGTGGCATTGTGTTGTGTGGCAAAACTGCACATATTAGAGTGGCCTTTTGTTGTCCCCAGCACAAGGTGCATCTGTGTACTGATCATGCTGTTTAATCAGCTTCTTGATATGCCACACCTGTCAGGTGGATGGAGGAATGCTCACGAACAAGGATGTAAACAAATTTCTGAACAAAATTTGAGAGAAATAAGCATTTTGTGCAAATGGAACATTTCTGGGATCTTTTATTTCAGCTCATGAAACAATGGACCCCACTTTACATGTTGCGTTTATATTTTTGTTCAGTATAGATCATGAGTGGTATGTGACTGCACAAAAGCTCACAGTGTACATTTGAATCTCCAATGGATGTATTTTTTTCCCCTATTGAAATGTAGAATTACATTTATGTTAGGGTGTTGAAGGGAAGTGGAATTAACACCTTGAAAATAAAGTTTAAGAATGATTGTCAAGATCGTCTGAATGAAAGGACCAAGGCGCAGTGTACTTACCACAAACAATATAGAAGACAACAAAACGTGACATTCTGGGCTGCTCACAGGCAGCTACACAAAAACAAGATCCCACAAATAACCGGAGGGAAAAGGCTGCCTAAATATGATCCCCAATCAGAGACAACGATACACAGCTGCCTCTGATTGGGAACCATACCAGGCCAACAAAGAAATAGAAAACCTAGATTGCCCACCCTATCACACCCTGACCTAACCAAATAGAGAATTTAAAGGATCTCTAAGGTCAGGGCGTGACAATGATTTAATAAGGAGCTACAGTTAAAGTCGAAAGTCTACATACACCTTAGCCAAATACATTTAAACTCAGTTTTTCACAATTCCTGCCATTATATTATAGTAAAAATCACTGTCTTAGGTCAGGTAGGATCACCACTTTATTTTAATAATGTGAAATGTCAGAATAATAGTAGAGAGAATAATCTATTTCAGTTTTTATTTCTTTCATCATATTCCCAGTGGGTCAGACATTTACATACACTCAATTAGTATTTAGTAGCATTGTCTTTAAATTGTTTAACTTGGGTCAAATGTTTTCGGGAGCCTTCCACAAGCTTCCCACAATAAGTTGGGTGAATTTTGGCCCATTGCTCCTGACAGAGCTGGTGTAACTGAGTCAGATTTGTTGGCTTCCTTGCTTGCACACGATTTTTCAGTTCTGCCCACATATTTTCCACAGGGTTGAGGTCAGGGCTTTGTTATGGCCACTCCAATGCCTTGACTTTGTTGTCCTTAAGCCATTTTGCCACAACTTTGGAAGTATGCTTGGGGTCATTGTCTATTTGGAAGACCAATTTGTGACCAAGCTTTAACTTCCTGACTGATGTCTTGAGATGTTGCTTCAATATATCCACATAATTTACCATCCTCATGACGCCATCTCATTTGTGAAGTGCACCAGTCCCTCCTGCAGCAAAGCACCCCCATAGCATGATGCTTACCACCCCCGTGCTTCACAGTTGGGATGGTGTTCTTCGGCTGGCAAGCGTCCCCCTTTTTCCTCCAAACATAACAATGGTCATTATGGCCAAAAGGTCTATTTTTGTTTCCCAAGGATGAACCAGACTTGTGGAGGTATACAATTTTTTTTCTGAGGTCTTGGCTGAATTTGTTTTGAATTTTCCCATGATGTCAAGCAAAGAGGCACTGAGTTTGAAGGTCGCCCTTGAAATACATTTACAGGTACACCTCCCATTGACTCGAATGATGTCAATTAGCCTGTCAGAAGATTCTAAAGCCATGACATAATTTTCTGGAATTTTTCAAGTTGTTTAAAGGCACAGTCAACTTACTGTATGTAAGCTGACCTACTGGAATTGACCTACTGGAATTGTGATACTGTGAATTATGAGTGAAATAATGTGTCTGTAAACAATTGTTGGAAAATGACTTGTGTCATGCACAAAATAGATGTCCTAACCGTCATGCCAAAACTATAGTTTGTTAACAGGAAATTTTTGGAGTGGTTGAGAAACAAGTTTTAATGACTCCAACCTAAGTGTATTTAAACTTCCAACTTCAACTGTACATATTTTGTCAGCCTTGTAGAGAAACACACTGATATGATAGGGCCTAATAATTATAGAACATTTTACATATAGGCCTATGATTATTTTCTATGCATTGGTATAATTATGTACTTTGTCACATATGCGTTATTTGACTTGAGGACCAGCAGTGGAGTGTTATTTTCCTTGGGGTTTGAACTTACAGCTGTGGTATCTCTCAAACTTCGGGCGAACTGTCTTAGCATACCGCAACACAAATGTGGAAAAGTAGTAGGGAAATACAGCTATTTGACAAGACCGCCATCTTCTTTTACAGTTTTTTACAGTGTAGCTACAAATATAAAAGTATAATCCTCTTACTTGTTTTATCGCTAAAAGCAAATCAATGTGTGAAACAGTAGGCAAAAAGTTTGCATTTTTTCACATATGCAGAAACGTGCCTTTAGAATTTTGTGTAACATCAGTAGCCTAGTCAAGGAAGCGTCATGTAATGTATATTTGCACACTGCACCTATGACTGAGACAGGGGTAAACAAATAAAACTTGAGGATGGAGGTTTTAGAATCTCCCTCTGGTGGCCAAGTTGACCTGTTTGACAAATGTAATTGGATGGTGGATCTATCGTGTAAGGTATCTGATAGGTTGATTCGTTATTCTGTTACCGAATATAAACATGTGCTCAGCTGGTTGGCCTCGCATAGTGCCAGGTTACTTATTGTGCCAGGTTGGCCTATGAGAAAAGATAGCAGCTAACTATTTTTAACCACAAGTATAAACCTCAGGTCTAATCAAAAGTTTGCGAGTATGGCCCCCACACATCTGCTGGGACACTGGTGGCCATGTGTGTGTGTGTTGTGCATGTCAGCAGTAGCATGCAGAACTCACACAACAGAAAATGTCAATTCTGTGTATTTTCTGCTGGCTGTGACATCTTTAATGCTACATCAATGGATTCCGCATTTAATCCCCTCTCCCTCTCTGTCCCTTCCAGCTCCATCCCTTGCGTTTCAGTGTCTATTAGGCATGCCCCTGTTTAAGTGTGTTTGGATGCATAGTGGCTTATGTGGGGAATGATGTGGGTGCAGGTCTATAAGAGCAGCCAACACTAAAGACACCGTCAGTCAGGGAGAACCCTGCTCTAGCACAGCATCACCGCTGTGACATACACACAGCCCTAAATCTGCGGTTTGGACTATAAAATATGTAAAGAAGAGATTCCAAGGGAAGATAAGACTCTCACGAACACGTTGGTGTTCTCCGTTTTGCTCTATGATCCCCACAAGCGTCTTGGGACTCGACAGAAGTCGGTACAGCCAAACTGCCAGCTTCTGTCTGTAGCATCTGAACAGTTTAGGAAACACACTAATGACCCCTCTGTGGATTCTCATGAACACGAACACTACTGGTCAAAGTTTTAGAACACCTACTCATTCAAGGGTTTATCTTTATTTTTTACTGTTTTCTACATTGTAGAATAGTAGTGAAGACATCAAAACTATGAAATAACACATATGGAATCATCTAGTAACCAAAAAAGTGTTAAACAAATCAAAATATATTTTATATTTGAGATTATTCAAGTAGCCACCCTTTTCCTTGATGACAGCTTTGCACAATCTTGGCATTCTCTCAACCAGCTTCACCTGGAATGCTTTTCCAACTGTTTTAAGGAGTTCCCACATATGCTGAGCACTTGTTGGCTGCTTTTGTTTCACTCTGCGGTCTGACTCATCCCAAACCGTCTCAATTTGGTTGAGGTCGGGGAGATTGTGGGACCAAGAGACTGAAAAACAGCTTCTATCTCAAGGCCATTAGACTGTTAAATAGCCATCAGAGAGGCTGCTGCCTACATACACATACTTTAAATTATTGGCCACTTTAATAAATGGAACACCAGTCACTTTAATAATGTCACTTTAATAATGTTTACATATCTTGCAATACTCATTTCATGCAGTATGTATATACTGTGCTGTATTCTATACTATCTACTGTATCTTAGTCTATGACGCTCTGATATTGCTCATCCATGTATTTATATATTTTTTAATTCCATTCCTTTACTTAGATTTGTGTGTATTAGGTATTTGTTGTGAAATTGTTAGACATTACTTGTTAAATATTGCTGCACTGTCGGAACTAGAAACACAAGCATTTCGCTACACCTGCAATAACATCTGCTAAACACGTGTAATTGACCAATAACATTTTATTTGATTTGTGGAGGCCAGGTCATCTGATGCAGCACTCCATCACTCTCCTTCTTGGTCAAATAGCCCTTACACATCCTGGAGGTGTGTTGGGTCATTGTCCTGTTGAAAAACAAATTAAGAGAATGCAGAATGCTGCAGAATGCTGTGGTAGCCATGCTGGTTAGGTGTGACTTGAATTCTAAATAAATCACAGACAGTGTCACCAGCAAAGCACCCCCACACCATCACACCTCCTCCTCCATACTTTAAGGTGGGAAATACTCATGCGGAGATCACCCACACCACGTCTCACAAAGACAAGGTGGTTCGAACCAAAATTCTCCAATTTGGACTCCAGACCAAAGGACAGATTTCCACCGGTCTAATCTCCATTGCTTGGGGTTCTTGGCCCAAGCAAGTCCTTTCTTCTTATTGGTGTCCTTTACTAGTGGTTTCTTTGCAGCAATTCGAACATGAAGGCCTGATTCACACAGTTTCCTCTGAACAGTTGATGTTGAGATGTGTCTGTTACTTGAACTCTGTGAAGCATTTATTTTGGCTGCAATTTCTGGACTTCTATTCCTGTGGCGGTCCTCATGAGAGCCACTTTCATCATAGCGATGGTTTTTGCGACTGCACTTTTCCATATTGACTGACCTTCATGTCTTAAAGTGATGATGGACTGTCGTATCTCTTTGCTTATATGAGCTTTTCTTGCCATAATATGGACTTGGTGTTTTACCAAATAGTGTTATCTTCTGTATACCCCTACCTTGTCACAACACAACTGATTGGCTCAAACACATTGAGGACAGAAATTCCACAAATTAACTTTTAAGAAGGCACATCGGTTAATTGAAATTCAATCTAGGTGACTACCTCATGAAACTGGTTGAGAGGGTGCCAAGTGTGCAAAGCTGTCATCAAGACAAAGGGTGGCTATTTGAAGACTCTCAAATATAAAATGTTTTGGTTACTACATGATTCCATATCTGTTATTTCATAGTTTTGATGTCTTCACTATTATTCTACAATGAAGAAAAACTCTTGATTGAGAAGGCGTTCTAAAAGAATATGACCGGTAGTGTACATGTCGGTTGTTTTGTTCTAGGACACCCACGGGCTTCACAAGACTCATCTGAAGGTCCTCCGTGATCAGGTGAAAAAATGAATGGAAGTATATATGGAAACTGTTTAGTTCCAAAAATACGCAGTTACATCTCTCAGATATAGGACAGACACTTCATGACAAACTTCCTTTTTGGGGGGGACTATCTCTTGTTCTATTTGGTGAATATGTATTCAATGTGTTTGCATGGACTAATAGCAGTAGGGCCATATAAAAATGTCATTTTTTTATACTTCAAGGGGTGTAAATCAAATAGCAAAATGATCCCCCTCCTCCAGTTTAGCAAGGGATTAGACTCTTATGGTTTAAATCTTATTCTTCCTCCACATATTGCCTGTACGCTATCACCACCTAGTGGACACTGCAGCCGAGTTCCATAATGGAATTTTATTAGGATCCCCATTAGCTGATGCGAAAGCAGCAGCTATTCTTCCTGGGGTCCAGACAAAACATAAAACATGATTCCACAGATAATTGTTGGTCTTGGAATAAGCTAGACAGGTAACACCTCTCACAACGCTTCAGTCTAACTAGCTTGGAAAAAATACCATCATTTAGGATTCAACTGAGGAGGGTTTGACCAGCGTCTGCAGCTCGTCTGCCATGGAGGTAAAACATGAAAGATGTCAATTCCAGACTGGGAGTAGTCTATTGATGAGATACACTTCAGAGCAGCTTCCTAACCAACTACAAACTTGCCTACTCAGCAAACAAATTGCTTCTGCCAGGCCGCTTGTACAGTACAAAGTCAAAGTGAATATCCACAACAAATCCTCGCTCTGCAATAACAATTTTAAACAGTACATTTAGGCACAAATGCTAATGCTGCACTTAGTGCCTACCTTTTAATTGTCTTGTCCTATGTATGTTAGCATTGGTGCTTTTAATGAGCTTGATATGTGAGCCACGTGTCAAAGACAATTTCCTTCTGTTAATTTTATGGATGCTTTCTGAAGCAAATGTAATAAATGACACCTGTAGAAGCCTAGGCCCTACTGTTATAACACCTTGTTACAAATTCTCCCAGAAAGGTTGAAATGGAAATGAGGTCTAATGATTACACTCCCAACCACCTAATGCCTTTTAAATAGACAAACTCATTGTATGTGGCCATTGTGCCATGCACAATAACATTGAGAAAGGAACACGGTGTAGCCTATTACAGGTATATGATAGTACTGTATTGAAATTGAGTATTGAAATGAAAAACAATACATGTACAGTAGCCTAGAGTATACAGGTACAGATAATCTAACATTGTATAGCAGCATCACACACACACACAGAACACAACTTCACTAAATGTTGAAATACAAATGCTAGAACTATAAGAAGAGCTATAAAGTGGGCCTACTTGTTTGACCCCTCACATTCCCAGTGAAATAGTCAGACCGACGTGTGATAGATAGAGAGGCTAATACTTCCACAATGATAACATAAAAAATACAGTACACCTCCATTTCGGTAACAGTTTGCAGTAACAGATTCTGTGAAAGTTAATTTCCAGAGTAGAGAGTTACTGGATGTCTGCCAGAGGCTGTGGGAGGGGAGGGAATATAACTCACTCCAATAGAATTCTCACACACACACACACACACACATGCGCACACACACATGCGCACACATGCACACACGCACACACACACGGAATCAGTCATACTGGCCTGTGGTAATGAGTTCGGTGTGTTTATCAAACAGAATACATTACTGCAGTAAGAGATGGGAGGAGAGATGAGGAGAGAAGTGGAAATAGAAAGAAAGGAGGGGAGAGGGTAAGAGGACACTGGTAAGGCTTGGAGTTGCAATCCGTTCCCTTTTACCTTTAAAATACTGTACATATACAGAAATAAAACAAATTTACATTCAATGGCTTCATATTGATCTTTCCATATTCCTAAAAGGCCAACTTCATCATCCTCTCACAGGTCTATAAGACCAATATCACATACCGAGTGTTAGAGTCAAACTCAGCAAACTATTTACACTGTGACACTTATTGGCATAGTACAGAAGAAACACTACAGAAGTGGAGAGCTACTGCCTTTTGATTTGCAGTACATTCAAGTAACTTCAGGAATCAAGTGTAGGGGAGATTGGGGTAGGTTGAGCCATTTTTACATTCAGCATCACTATGTCAAGTGAAAATTAGTATTGTTTCTACCAAAGATATCTACATATACACAAAAGTATGTGGGCACCCCTTAAAATGAGTGGATTTGGCTATTTCAGCCATACCCGTTGCTGACAGGTGTATAAAATCAATCACATAGCCATGCAATCTCCATAAACAAACATTGGCAATAGAATGGCCTTACTGAAGAGCTCAGTAACTTTCAATGTGGCACCGTCATACAGTAGGATGCCACCTTTCCAACAAGTCAGTTCATCCAATTTCTGCTCTGCTAGAGCTGCCCCAGTCAACTGTATGTGCTGTTATTGTGAAGTACAAAACTCTAGGGGCAATAATGGCTCAGCCTCAAAGTGGAACGCCACACAAGCTCAAAGAAGGGGACCGCCAAGTGATGAAGCGCATAACACTCAAAAATCATCTGTCCTTGGTTGCAACACTCACTACAGAGTTCCAAACTGCCTCTGGAAGCAACGTCAGCACATTAACCGTTCGTCAGAAGCTTCATGAAATGGGTTTCCATGGCCAAGCGGGCACACACAAGCCTAAGATCACCATGCGCAATGCCAAGAATCAGCTGGAGTAGTGTAAAACTCGCCGCCATTGGACTCTGGAGCAGTGGAAATGTGTTCTCTGCAGTGATGAATCATGCTTCACCATCTGGCAGTCCGACGGACAAATCTGTGTTTGCAGATGCCAGGAGAACAATACCAGCTTGAATCCATAGTGCCAACTGTAAAGATTGGTGGAGGAGAAATAATGGTCTTGGGCTGTTTTTTATGATTAGCGCTAGGCCCCTTAGTTACAGTGAAGGGAAATCTTAACGCTACAGCTTCTGTGCTTCCAACTTTGTGGCAACAGTTTGGGGAAGCCCCTTTCCTGTTTCAGCATGACAATGCCCCAGTGCACAAAGCGAGGTCCATACAGAAATGGTTTGTCGAGATCGGTATGGAAGAACTTGACTCACCTGCACAGTGCACTGACCTCAACCCCATCGAACACCTTCAGGATGAATTGGAAAGCTGACTGCGAACCAAGCCTAATCGCCCAACATCAGTACACGACCTCACTAATGCTCTATTGGCTGAATGAAAGCAAGTCCCAGCAGCAACGATCCAACATCTAGTGGAAAGCCTTTGCAGAAGAGTGGAGGCAGTTATAGCAGCAAAGGGGGGAACAATTCCATATTAATGATTTTCGAATGAGATGTTTGATGAGCACACTTTCGTAATGTATTTCAGGATGTTGTGTATCCCTGGAAATAATCAGAATTCATGGAAACATAACAGTTTTGAAAACATAGCTTGTTAAAAAAATGTGGTATTTTGGCACATCTTAAGTTGAGCAAAGGAACAAGGTCAGTTGAGCCGCCTTGAGGTAAGTGGGTGATGGTGACCTGTGATAGTGGGTGATGGTCAAAGTTGAATTAATGGAATGGGGGTGTGGTATAGTGTATATCTTAAATGTATGCCTACATACAGATAGATCTCTCTGTTCAATATCACTGACCCTTTCATTTCTTGACCAGTTGCCTGGGATAGAGATGTTACTTCAATGTGCCAATTCGTATGTGCCAGTTGTGCCAGTTCTTTGCATTTAAGGCTAAGCCCATGAAACTGGTCTGCCAGATTCTTGATATGATCAGCAAGCTGAGACTCCATGTCATCAGATGAGACCTTGTGTGCCTCTGCTACTCTGTCATAGCCTTGCTGATCGTCAACGTACCTCTTCAGTGTCATAAAGACCATTTTTTCTATCCTTTTCTGCTGCTCAAATTGACTTCTTCCCTTCTCTCACTTCCTTGGTTGCTCTCTCAAGAAACTCAAGGCGGCTAGACCCCTGCTTGTTTTACGTTTGTATACAATGGGCATGATGATGTCTACTCTGTAATAATTCAAATGCACTATCATGAGTTTATATGCATGACACGGGGGTATGGTGGCCATTGGCTCAACTTACACCAAGGCAAACATTTTGATTATATTAGTCCACACAGCTACAAGGATGCACTTTCATGCTAGGTTTTGGACCTCATATTGTAGCTTATAAAGACCCCAACTGATGTACATCTAACTTTGGTTTAGATACAAGCATCATGAAACCTGGAACACAATACGTTCAATTTACTTTGTGGTGGTGCTTTCTTCCTTCTGACTCCATGAAATTATGACCTCTTCCTAAAAATGTGGTCACATTATTAATTTTGTATATGGTTTCCTAGAAACAAGGGGTGTCTCAATTTACCCCACTCTCCCCTATTACCACATTGTCTACAGATTCTTACTGATTGTGTACAATATGAGTCCTGAACATCCAAACCTTACCAGCTTCAGCACATGGTGTTTGGCCAACCACATATCCACACCTATGTTGTCCTTAGTAGCATGTCTGTAACACTACATATTTATATTATCTAAAGGATCGATCCAGCAGTCTGATCAACACAATTACATTCCACTTCACAGGTCCACTCCAAAGACATATAGAAGCCCATGAGTCTGAATTCCAGAATCAAGTTTGGAGTTGCGTTTGATTTCTTTCTGTATGGCTGGAGTTTTCCCTCTTTCAAATGCACAGGGACTCAGTTGGTCCTTACGTGACTGAGCCACAGGTGTATCTACATCAAGGGGGGTCGAGTGAGTCTCTAATTGATGATGGGATAAAGGTTTATCTGTATTTGATATTTAGATGATCTGAGGGTCGTGCCAAGTTGATCTGAGGGTCGTGCCTAGTTGATCTGAGGGTCGTGCCTAGTTGATCTGAGGGTCGTGCCTAGTTGATCTGAGGGTCGTGCCTAGTTGATCTGAGGGTAGTGCCTAGTTGATCTGAGGTTCGGGGTAGTGTCGGAACACCTTGTGGATCCACTGGGTGTAGAAGGGGACGTTGATGAAGATGCCAGGCCGATTGGCACGGGCACAGCCTCTGCCATGGACACTGACCCCCACTATGACCCTGCTCTCTCCTTCCTGGCACACCAAGGGGCCGCCATAGTCCCTCTGACAGGGGGAGAGACATAAAACATACATTAGGAAAAACATACAGTCAACTCCTGATGAGAGAGAACTGTTCCAAGTGTTTCAGGCACATTTCATTCACAGTTCACCAGCTTCCTTACCTCACAGACGCCCTCGTCCTTCCTCCCCCCAGCGCAAATCTTGGTGTCTGTGATGTGGAGGTTCCCTCTGTGTTGTTCACTACACCTCTCATTACTGACCATGGGCAGATGGACCACCTTCAGTACACCTTCATGACCCGTACCTGAGTGATAGTTGAGAGGAGGGGAGATTATAGTCATGACAACAGTACAGCTAATGATTAACCAGTCCCTTTCCTAGATGACATAATCCTGATGGATGCAATGGTATGTGTGTGTACCTTTGGTCTCGCCCCATCCATGCATGCTACACATCGAGCCATCAGCAATGGAGCACCCAGCCACCGGCAGCTGAATGGTGTGGACACTGTCTGCAGGGAGGGCAGGCCTGAGTGAGAGAAATATTTTTGTTGTTGTTGAAGAATAGAAGACTAGAAAACGTACAATATACGACCAGGAGTGTTTGTACTGTATATATCTGTTCAGGCACTCACTGAGCCAGCCGTATGAGGGCCAGGTTGGAGCCCTCAGGACCACAGATCACATGGGAGATGGAGACTTCCTGTCTGAAGGAGCTGTTAGGAGCCAAGCCACGAAGGTCTGATACACCTAACCACACACGATACTCACTCAAGTCTGGAACACTGTGTGGATACAGGTGGATGTAAGCATAGTAAAGATAAAGAGGCAGAGGAAGAAAGGTAAAGAGCAAAAGAGGAAGAGAGAGAGAGGTACAGTTACCATGAGGAGAAGCATTGTCTGTCAGTGAGGACCCACTCCTCTCGTATGAGAGAACCTCCACACCAGTGACTGGACCTGGGGAGGGAACACAACCCATGATATTACACACTGGGAATGGACCTTTGCTAACCCCAACACTTGGACAAATGGTCTATACATCTGCCGCTAGAGCAGAGTTTATACCTACAGTAGATAACAGAGAGAAGCAAAGCCAGGCGTGTGTGTGTGTGTGTGTACCGTTTCTGTATGCTGACCATCCAGCTTCCGTCTGTGATGGCGACTGGAGCTCCTCCTACTATCCTGGTCGTCTTATGGATGAAACATGACACATTGGACATCTCCACTGACAAGTTGAGAAAGAGGAAACTATGTTGAAACAACCATTTTATACCCAGAGACAAATACAAGATGAAACATGAAAACCAGAAGGTGGAGTAGAGCGACGGACCTCTCTGTGGAATAGAGTTCTTTGATGGTACACCTGTGTGACAGAGGATGAAACACAAGATAGAGGTCTCAGTGACAACACAGTGACAATGCCACTACAGCAGGTGTGTGTGTGTGTGTGTGTGTGTGTGTGTGTGTGTGTGTGTGTGTGTGTGTGTGTGTGTGTGTGTGTGTGTGTGTGTGTGACTCACATGGTTTGATGCTGCAGTAGTCCCAGGGTATAGCAGTGCTGTTAGTATAACACCAGGGGCCATGTGTGTCTCTGTCTGGGTTCCTACAGAAACTCGCCTCCTGTCCCACAGTCAGCACCGCTGCATCTCTGTCCCAACTACACACAAGAAAAGCAAAGAAGAGTATGAGAGACAGTTAAAGACAGACTGTCAGCCCATCATAATGAGAGGAGACAGCTGTGTATGGCCTCTCTCTTTACCCAGCTCTCTTTCTCCCCGTCTCTTCCTCACACACACACACACACACACACACACACACACACACACACACACACACACACACACACACACACACACACACACACACACACACACACACACACACACACACACACACACACCTAAAGTGACAGAGGGCAACGATCATAATGTTTGGAACAGAATTCCTTCCCAGACATTCCAGGATGATAATAGGGGAATTCAGAGGAGGACCATTCACAAATGCACAGTGTGCGTGTACGTGCGTGCTGAGAGAGTGATCCCTCTGAGTCTCTCTAACATAAACAATAACTGCTGACCTCTGACCTCTGGGCGGGAGCCAAGCAGAGGAACCGATTGGCTTTGAAGTATTCCGAGAAGGGAAGAGGCTCAGGGTCAGAGGGAGCCTGCAGTGTGTCCTCCAGATGCTTTATTACACACCCACTCAACCATCCATTACAGTGGAGTGGAGTAATGGACCAGTTTTTCTCTCCTTGAGAACAGCCAGGCTCTGACTCTTTGTTAGACCAATATGACTTGACCACATGTCAGCTACAGGTTAACTCCCACATGACCTCTTAGGTTCAACCATGTGTTTCTGAAGAGGGCACTCCATCTTAGGGCTGTTACGGTAACCGTATTACCGCCACACCGGCAGTCATGAGTCATGACCTCAGTTAAATTCCAAACTTGCTAACAGCCTGGTACTCCACACTCTATTGTCCCTCTAATCACTCTGACATCAATATAAATGTGATCGAAAGTCACATCGAAAGTCAAACACTTCATGAGAGCCCATTAGCTCATGTTGTGCAACATTTCTATAGGCTATGCAATTGATGACCTTATTAAAAAGAGGAGGATCCCATTAGCTTTCTATAGGCTAGGGCTACTATATTTATTTCTCAACTTTATATTAAGCACATTGCTTCTCTTTACAACAGGAGTATAGTCTACCTGGCTGGCATGAAAATGAACCATGGGAAAAGCGTCCTCCATTCGCTATTTAAGTGCATAGATTACATGTGTTTTTCCCCTGGCCCCTGTTCTGAGACAGGTGCATGATAATGTTCCATTCTAAATCAAAACTCCTTTCACACATTATTTAGTATACAGTACCAGTCAAAAGTTGGGACACACCAACTCATTCAAGAGTTTTTCTTTATTTTTACTATTTTCTACATTGTAGAATAATAGTGAAGCGATCAAAACAATGAAAAAACACATGGAATCATGTAGTAACCAAAAAATATATTTTACATTTGAGATTCTTCAAAGTAGCCACCATTTGCCTTGATGACAGCTGTGCACACCCTTGGCATACTCTCAACCACCTTCACCTGGAATGCTTTTCCAAAAGTCTTGAAGGAGTTCCCACATACACTACCATTCACAATTATGGCAACGTTGAAGAGCCGACTCCGGGATGCTGGCCTGCTAGGCAGAGTTGAAAAGAAAAATACATATCTCAGACTGGCCAATAAAAATAAAAGATTAAGATGGGCAAAAGAACACAGACACTGGACAGAGGAACACTGCCTAGAAGGCCAGCATCCCGGAGTCACCTCTTCACTGTTGATGTTGAGACTGGTGTTTTGCGGGTACTATTTAATGAACCTGCCAGTTGAGGCATCTGTTTCTCAAACTAGACACTCTAATGTACTTGTCCTCTTGCTCAGTTGTGCACCGGGGCCTCCCACTCCTCTTCCTATTCTGGTTAGAGACAGTTTGCGCTGTTCTGTGAAGGGAGTATTACACAGAGTTGTACGAGATCTTCAATTTCTCGCTTGGAAAAGCCTTCATTTCTCAGAACAAGAATAGACTTACGAGTTTCAGAAGAAAGTTTCTGGCCATTTTGAGCCTGTTATGGAACGCACAAATGCTGATGCTCCAGATACTCAACTAATCTAAAGAATGACAGATGTATTGCTTCTTTAATCAGAACAACAGTTTCTAATGATCAATTAGCCTTTTAAAATGATAAACTTGGATTAGTTAACACAACGTGCCATTGGAACACAGGATGGATGGTTGCTGATAATGGGCCTCTGTACGCCTCTGTAGATATTCCATAAAAAATCAGCAGTTTCCAGCTACAATAGTCAATAGTCAACATTAACAATGTCTACACTGTATTTCTGATCAATTTGATGTTATTTTAACGAACAAAAAAATGTGTTTTTCTTTCAAAAACAAGGACACTTCTAAAAAATATATATTTAATTCACCTTTATTTAACCAGGTAGGCCAATTGAGAACAAGTTCTCATTTACAACTGCGACCTGGCCAAGATAAAGCAAGGCAGTGCGACAAAAACAACAGAGTTACACATGGGATAAGCAAACGTACAGTCAATAACACAATAGAAACATCTATGTACAGTGTGTGCAAAAGTAGTAAGACCCCAAACTTTTGAACGGTAGTATGCTGAGCAATTGTTGGCTGCTTTTCCTTCACTGCGGTCCAACTCATCCCAAACTATCTCAATTGGGTTAAGGTCGGGCGATTGTGGAGCCCAGGTCATCTGATGCAGCACTCCATCCCTCTCCTTCTTAGTCAAATAGCCCTTACACAGCCTGGAGGTGTGTTTTGGGTCATTGTCCTGTTGATAAACAAATTATGGTCCCACTAAGCGGAAACCAGATTGGATGGCCTATCGCTGCAGAATGTTGTGGTAGCCATGCTGGTTAAGTCTGCCTTGAATTATAAATAAATCCCAGACACTGTCACCAGCAAAGCACCACCACACCATCACACCTCCTCCTCCATGCGTCACAGTGGGAACCACACATGCGGAGATCATCCGTATGTCATCAGACCAAAGGACACATTTCCACCGGTCTAATGTCCATTGCTCATGTTTCTTGGCCCAAGCAAGTTTCTTCTTCGTATTGGTGTCCTTTAGTAGTGGTTTCTTTGCAGCAATTCGACCATGAAGGCTTGATTCACTCAGTCTCCTCTGAACAGTTGATGTTGAGATGTGTCTGTTACTTGAACTCTGTGCAGCATTTTATTTGGGCTGCAATCTGAGGTGCAGTTAATTGCTGATTTCTGAGACTGGTAACTCTAAATAACTCTGCGTCTTCCTTTCCTGTAGCGGTCCTCATGAGAGCCAGTTTCATCATAGCGCTTGATGGTTTTTGCGACTGCACTTGAAGAAACTTTCAACGTTTTTGAAATGTTCCAGGTTGACTGACCTTCATGTCTTAAATAATGATGGACTGTCGTTTCTGTGTACTTATTTGAGCTGTTCTTGCCATAATATGGACTTGGTCTTTTACCAAATAGGGCTATCTTCTGTATACCACCCCTATCTTGTCACAACACAACTGATTGGATCAAATGCAATAAGAAGGAAATAAATTCCACAAATGAACTTTTAACGAGGCACACCTGTTAATTGAAATGCATTCCAGGTGACTACCTCATGAAGCTGGTTGAGAGAATGGTAAGAGTGTGCAAAGCTGTCATCAAGGCAAAGGGTGGCTACTTTGAAGAATTTGTTTAACTATTTTTTGGTTACTACATGATTCCATATGTGTTATTTCATAATGTTGATGTCTTCACTATTATTCTACAATGTAGAAAACAGTAAAAATAAAGAAAAACCCTGGAATGAGTAGGTGTGTCCAAACGTTTGACTGGTACTGTATGTAAAGACAAAATTAAATTAAGAATAGTCTGATGGGTGACAATATTAGCCTATCACTTGTGAAAGATATATTATCACTTGTGAATGATGCACAGCATGTACAGTTAGGCAAGAAACAGCGCATTGCTTTTTTTTGCAACTTTTTCAAAGTATAGTCACACACCACGTGTAGCCTAGCCCATAGGCCTATATGTTTTGATAAGGTTTGTATCACAACTAAAGTGGCCAAATAACTACTTAAAATTAGGCAAATTAATCCACTTTATAACCGGTGGAGAGCCTAACTGGCTCTTAGTGTCACGTTCTGACCTTTATTTCCTTTGTTTTGTCATTATTTAGTATGGTCAGGGCGTGAGTTGGGTGGGCAGTCTATGTTTGTTTTTCTATGATTTGGGTATTTCTATGTTTCGGCCTAGTATGGTTCTCAATCAGAGGCAGATGTCATTAGTTGTCTCTGATTGAGAATCATACTTAGGTAGCCTGGGTGTCACTGTGTGTTTGTGGGTGATTGTTCCTGTCTCTGTGTTTTGCACCAGATAGGGCTGTTTTGGGTTTTCACGGTTCTTGTTTTTGTTAGTTTGTTAGTTTGTTCATGTGAAGTGATTTATTAAAACATGAATCAAAATAACCACGCTGCGCTTTGGTCCGCCTCTCCGTCAATGGAAGAAATCCCTTACACGTAGGCGGCGTGTGAGTTTCAAGTTTGGGGAAGATCATTTTTACCATAATAAAGCATTAAATGAATAATCACATTTGCGGTCACTTTTGAGAATGTGTTTTCCTGCTAATTGCATTTTGGAACATTTGCACTTATAGCCTACTGCCGTGGGAGCACTGCTGGCTGTGAACAAATAGCCTAATAGTTTATTAACATTTTATGCTAAACATTCTGAACTGTTGTATCAGCCTCATTGCTTTTACATTTTTTTTGATGCAGTGGTTGTATTAATTTGGGATCTATCACATTCCACAACTGTCCCAGACTATATTTGGAATATTTATTTCTCACACAGAAGGACAGGTTGACCAATAGAATAGGTCAAGTTATGTTCTATGGGGAATAGTAGATTGACATAAGCTAGAACTTTTGCTGTTTGTTAGACCTACTCATCTTGTTGGCTGATAAAAAGTAAATGTGGACAGTTCCTCTAACATCTTCAATATGCGTCTCGGAATTCTATAAGAAGGCAGTTGCCCGATGTGTCTGTCTTCACTTGTAGCCTACTTCGGAGCTCAGATGCCTGTGAGAAGAACCTGATCAGGTGACATGCATTGGCTAATAAGAATAGAGCTATCTGAGAGAGCCATGTGAGAGATGCTTCGGAGCACGCATCCGGTAGAAGAGAATCCTAATGATTATATTCACCTCATAGGCACATCGGCCACTTTGGCCGCAAAAGGCATAACATTCTTTAGGGGGCATTACAGCCACACATGTGGGATGCTGTCGGACAATTCGAGGCCTTGTGAGAGTGCTTGACAAATTGTGAATGAGAGACTGATAAAGTGTGCACAGCCTGCATAAGAAACAAAGAGCTCATGCCTTTGATGCAACTTTTTTCTACTCATCATTAGAGCCGCATGTACTACAAAACATATAGCCCAACGTTTGTATCACAACTAAGGTTGCATAAATAACACTAAATTAAGCATACAGGAGGACCTGCTCAACACTGAATAGCTGCATGAGCGCACTCCATTGAAAATCATTTGGAGAAAATATCCTTTCTATTTTATTCAATCAAATTGATTCAAATGTATTTATAAAGCCAATCAAATGTATTTATAAAGCCCTTTTTATATCAGCCGATGTCACAAAGTGCTATACAGAAACCCAGCCTAAAACCCCAAACAGCAAGCAATGCAGATGTAGAAGCACGGTGGCTAGGAAAAACTCCCTAGAAAGGCTGGAACCTATGAAGAAACCTAGAGAGGAACCAGGCTCTGAGGGGTGGCCAGAGGGGTGGTCCTCTTCTGGCTGTGCCAGGTGGAGATTATTACAGAACATGGCCAAGATGTTCCAAATGTTCCTAGATGACCAGCAGGGTCAAATAATAATAATCACAGTGGTTGTAGAGGGTGCAACAGGTCAGCACCTCAGGAGTAAATGTCAGTTGGCTTTTCATAGTCGATCATTTAGAGTTAGAGACAGCAGGTGCGGTAGAGAGAGTCGAAAACAGCAGTTCAAGGCAGCACGTCCGGTGAACAGGTCAGGGTTCTATAGCCGCAGGCAGAACAGCATACATACAGCAGGTTCAATTGTATTCTTCATACTATGAAATAATGCCACGGCATTCTAAGCAAATCTTGTCTGCTAAATGAACTAGTGTAGCCTACAGCCATATGGCATAGCCACATTAGCGCCTAACGTAAGCACAACTCATAGTATGCTATCCTGTTTTTCTGAAATAAACATTTTCTTCATATCACGTTTCTCACAATAAATCCAAAATAAATCATGGATGAACTGTGATGGTGTAGGCTATATTAAATGGCTAAACGTGTTTATGTTAATTTACGGTCAATTACCGTGATACCGGCAGTTATTTGCTCGACAATCACCAGCTTACAAAATGTCATGACCGCCACAGCCCTACTCCCATCTATGCGCCCCCACACACGCAGATGTGTAGCATGTGGTTTTGTTACCTGTGGTCTCTCCAGAGGGAACAGGGAAGACCTGACCTGGTCCTAGATACCTCTCCTCTGTAGCTCTCTCCGTTGCCCTCGTAGCAGTCTGGAACGCACACACACGTACAGTATGATAACAGGATAATAAAATATGAAAACATATTTATGTTACTGTAATACAAGTCAGAATGCTACAGACCACACCAACCACAGGGAAATATGGTATTAAAAGTATACAATCTCTGCTGTCTTGATTGGTATACCAGAATATGACCACAAAACACCAGTCACAAAACTGTCCCAGCTGTCCCAGAGTGTAAGAAAAACACAACCCTAATGAATCTGTATTCCAGATCCACTTACTGGCCTCTTCTCCACACTGTCCAATGGGACAGAGCGATGTTGTAATGCTGTCAGAGCTAGTTAATTTATGTGCATTGGGCTGTGATTCCCAGAGTCCTTCAGTAATACTTCTATAGAAACATACTTTCTAAGTTGCTCAGGAGATCATACTTCAGGGACAACACTGAACTAATTAAGTATATTATTATTCAGAGAAAACATATCTGCATCAGGAATCCATCTATTTTGCATGGTCAAAATAAAAATATTTAGGAGCCAGAAACCTATTACATTTACATAATTTAGCAGACACTCTCATCCAGAGCGACTTACAGGTGCAATTATGGTTAAGTGCCTTGCTCAAGGGTACATCGGCAGATTTTTCTCACCTAGTCGCTCAGGATTTGAACCAGTGCCCTTTTGATTAATGGACCAATGCTATAACCGCTAGGCTACCCACCACCCCTTCACATGTTAGTTTAAACCAAAAGCAGTAAATGTCTATTGCACTACCATTGTCTGAGACCTGAAGACCTGTATTAGTTCCTGGAGATATAGACTTTAGCTCAGGAGACTACTGTGGTTTTGATTATGCTAGGCTCTCACCATGGGGTTCAGTATTCTGTGTGCCACAGCGGAGGATGTTGGTGCAGAATGCTTTGCGAACGTTAGGGTCTGAAGTGAAGCACCATGGGAGGTCAAGGCCGTCAGGGTTCCTGCAGTAGTTCTCCCTCAGATCTCTGCAACATACACACTCACACAATAAAGATATATTCTCTAAACAAGTTAAAGTGCAACTCCACCCTTTTTCAACCTCCTATTCATTATCTCCAGCACCAAACCAGTGTCTACATATGTGAAAGCAGCATGTTTCTACGATCTGTGGTTAAAAAGATGAGAAGAAAGGTTTTTTTATAATAATTCTCCGTGATATCAAAGGGTAGGATTAAAAGTAAGACAAATGGTGATTTCCAAAACCTGCACTGTGTTTCTAGCCAGAGGTGTCACACCCTGACCATAGTTTGCTTTGTATGTTTCTATGTTTTGGTTGGTCAGGGTGTGATCTGAGTGGGCATTCTATGTTGTGTGTCTAATTTGTCTGTTTCTGTGTTTGGCCTGATATGGTTCTCAATCAGAGGCAGGTGTTAGTCATTGTCTCTGATTGGGAACCATATTTAGGTAGCCTGTTTGGTGTTGGGTTTTGTGGGTGATTGTTCCTGTTTCTGGGTTTGTTTGCACCAGACAGGGCTGTTTTGGTTTTTCACGTTACGTTTTTGTATTGTTCATCAGCTTGATTAAAGATGTATAAAGATAACCATGCTGCATTTTGGTCCGCCTCTCCTTCCCAGGAAGAATCCCGTTACAAGAGGGAGATATTATCTGACTCCCCACGTCACCACGAATCTCATAGTGTTTGAAAATCACTCTTTTACATGTTTTAACTTATGTCATTGGGAATAACTTGTTAACATTATATTTGAATATGAGGTTGAAAAGTGGTGAAGTTGCCCTTCAACATGTAATATAGTGTGTGTCGGGTTGTCGATGTGTGTCCAGTCACTCACTTGCAGCGATAGTCCTGGGGTATGTATGTGTGGTTGTGGGGGTACTGTGAGTCCCAGCGTTGACAGGTCACCCCACTGGGTGTTACTGCTACTGTCCCTCTGTAGCCCTCACCTCGACCCAGGAAACACCTGGTAGTCACATCTACCTCTCCCACACTGTCTGAGGCTGAGAGAGGCAAGGAGAAAGAGACAGTGTGTGTGTGGTGAGTGAGAAATGCACCATGGTTAAATATAGCCATATCACCTGTAACATCTGTTAAACTACACCAGCTTCTCCTTGAGGCCACTGTGCCACTCAGACACAGTAGCAAGAACAAGACTCACTTGGACTAAAACACCTCTATTTTCTATAGATTATATTGCAGTCATGTAGTTGATTAAACTGAAATAATGAGGAAACAACGCTGATAAATGTTTTATACAAGTATACGTGGCAGCTTTTGTCTCTCCACAATCTAAACAGTATTTTGTGGATCTGTCTAAAAATAGAGTGCTACTGGTGAGGATGATAAAGACAAGACCAGGGAATAGAAAAGGCCAAAACAATACAACTCTTTGTTTCTATGTCTTTCTTTCTGCCTTGGTTTCATTAACACAACGTTTAAGGGTTAGACCATAAAACTGGACTGGGTTGACTTCCAAGGCCTGTATCACAGAGACAAAGAGAGAGAGAGAGTCCAACCGGTAAGATGCTATCTGTCCCAGTTCCAGCGCTGCTGATGACTAACAGAGAAGAGCCAAACAGAAACAAAGAATCAACAAACACAGTGTGAGTGTTGTTCTCCGTCAACCTTCTATAGGTTCACTTTTTTTTAGACCTTTATTTAACTAGGAAAGTCAATTAAGAACAAATTCTTATTTACAATGACAGTCTACACTGGCCAAACACAGACGACGCTGGGCCAATGGTGCGCCGCCCTATGTGACTCCCAATAAGGGCCGGTTGTGATACAGCCTAAAATAAACACACAGTCTATTAGCCATGACATAACTGGGAATGAGTGTGTGTTACTCAAAACCGCATTCCTCTGGCTTATTCAATCAGAGAGAGAGGAGGGGGTGGAATGACAGGTACAGGAAGCTGTACATTTGGAGTAGTTAGTCACACCACACACACACATACATATGCATGCACACACACCCACACACACTCACGGCAGGCTGTGATGTTGCAGTACTCCCAGGATGTGTGTGCATCCAGGGTGAAACACCACGGTCGTTGACGTCCATCTGGGTTCCTACAATAGTTGTCATCTAGGCCTTTATCAGGATACCTACAACCCAAACAGAAGAGAAGGATTTCAACAAGTCATTGGGACAGATGTAGATACATACAGTTGAAGTCGGAAGTTTACATACACTTAGGTTGGAGTCATTAAAACTAGTTTTTCAACCACTCCACAAATGTCTTGTTAACAAACTATAGTTTTGGCAAGTTGGTTAGGACATCTACTTTGAGCATGACACAAGTCATTTTTCCAACAATTGTTGACAGACAGATCACTTCATTTATAATTTAATGTATCACAATTCCAGTGGGCCAGAAGTTTACATACACTAAGTTGACAGTGCCTTTAAAACAGCTTGGAAAATTCCAGAAACTGATGTCATGGCTTTAGAAGCTTCTGATAGGCTAATTGACATCATTTGAGTCAATTGGAAGTGTACCTGTGGATGTATTTCAAGGCCTACCTCCAAACGCCGTGCCTCTTTGCTTGACATCATGGGAAAATCAAAAGAAATCAGCCAAGACCTCAGAAAAACAATTGTAGACCTCCACAAGTCTGCTTCATCCATGGGAGCAATTTCCAAATGCCTGAAGGTACCACGTTCATCTGTACAAGCAATAGTACGCAAGTATATACACTATGGGATCCCACAGCCGTCATACCGCTCAGGAAGGAGACACGTTCTGTCTCCTAGAGAAGAACGTACTTTGATGCGAAAGGTACAAATCAATCCCTGAACAGCAGCAAAGGACCTTATACTGGAGGAAACAGGTACAAAAGTATCTATATCCACATTAAAACAATTCCTATATCGACATAACTTGTAAGGCCGCTCAGCAAGGAAGAAGCCACTGCTCCAAAACCACCATAAAAAAGCCAGACTACGGTTTGCAACTGCACATAGGGACAAAGATCGTACTTTTTGGAGAAATGTCCTCTGGTCTGATGAAACAAAATAGAACTGTTTGGCCATAATGACCATCATTCTGTTTGGAGGAAAAAGGGGGAGGCTTGCAAGCCGAGGAACACCATCCCAACTGTGAAGCATGGGGGTGGCAGCATCATGTTATGGGGGTGCTTTGCTGCAGGAGGGACTGGTGCACTTCACAAAATAGATGGCTTCATGAGGATGGAAAATTATTTGGATAAATTGAAGCAACATCTCAAGACATCAGTCAGTAAGTTAAAGCTTGGTCGCAAATGGGTCTTCCAAATGGACAATGACCCCAAGCATACTTCCAAAGTTGTGGCAAAATGGCCTAAGGACATTAACAGAGCCTCAGAGGTACTGAGAACCTCTTCATCACAGCGTTGAAGGGTGTGTGTGTGTTTGTATGTGTGTGTGTGTGTGTGTCCTGCCCCAGCAGCAGGTGGTGTGGATTAGTGTTAGACTCGTTAACACGTCTTTAGTCATCCTTGTGTTTCTGTAATTCATATTAAACCTCAAACTGAGTGTGTATGCATGTGTGTGTGTGTGTGTGTGTGTGTGTGTGTGTGTGTGTGTCTTGGGGTGGAAGAGGTGTTTGTGTGGTTCCTCTAGGTCCCAGCGTTGACATTCCCGTCCCGTCTCTGTGTGATCCATGGGACCTCTGTAGCGTTCCCCATTACAGCTCACACACTCCACTGGGGACACACACGTGCCATGGACATTATTTATGCAGATACTACATAAATACTACATGTAATACCAAAATAGTTGTCCCATCTATTTAATAGTTTGTGTAAAATGTCTCCCCTTAAGTCAAGTGAGTCAACATTCAGTGTGTATGTGTGTGTGTGTGTGTGTGTGGAGCAGTGTAAACAGCAGAGCAGAACAGATTAGAAACAGATGTTTATGAGTCTACTATTCTCATTATGTGTGTATATGATTGTGTGTTTGCGGGCGTGTGTGTGTGTGTGTGTGTGTGTGTGTGTGTGTGTGTGTGTGTGTGTGTGTGTGTGTGTGTGATGTCCCAGTGTTCCTCATTACTGGAAACTTTCTTTCAAATCAACCTTTCCAGTCATTTTTCTTTGGACCAAAACACACATTCCCATTACAACACAGATCCATTACATTCAGAATCTTATAACAACCTTGTGGATTCCTCCCTCCCACACACATCTCTGGTAGTCCTGTGTATTTCATACACATCTTATCACATCACCGTCAGCTGTTTATTAACTAGATAGGTTGTACTATCCACAGAGGACATTTGTCCTCTAGACCTCTGAGAAACAGTGATTTCTCCTGTGACAGTTTGCGTCATCCAGTTCTAGATACCACAGACCATGATCCAGTTCCACAGGGAGAAGGGATCACAGTGCAGTTAAATGGTGCACTGGAAAAGAACATGGGCTGTGGTGGGAAAACTGCTCCATGCCTAAAGTTAAAGACATTTAACTGACCTACTAGAGTAAGAATCCCCACTAGGAACATGGGTTAAGTATAGACTGAAAAGCAAAAAAGCAGACGGGGTCCCTTTGGGTTGAAATAGTTAACAAAGCCAGGGAAAGATGAAATGAGAATCGACAACATAAACTGAATCACTCTTCTGCATGCAGCAATTCAGGCCAATACCATCAGAAACAGTTGGATAATTCTACATTACTGAGAACACACCTGATATTCCACTTGGCTGCAGTTTGCCACAGATAAGTGGAGACCAATGAGGGGCATTGAGGGAGAGAATCCACCATGTTAGAGCCACTAGTTGTTGGCAGTGGTCAATTTGTGTGTGTGTGTGTGTGTGTGTGTGTGTGTGTGTATGTGCATGCGTGGGTGTCCTACCTTGTAAGCACTCAGGTACTCCACAGTCCTGGTGTCTGACGTTGGGGTCTGTAGTGAAGCACCATGGTCCTGAAATAGCGTTGTCAGGGTTACGACAGTAGTTGTTTGTCAGCTCCTTCTTCCTGTTCCTCCTTGGTAGGAAACTTGAGGGAGAGAAGAACTTCAGTGTTCATCAATATCTCACTCAATCACAAACATATTCTCATTCTATCTGGTGCAGAGTTGAAAGGCAAAAGGGAAATCTCCAAGGTGGAGCGTAGAATGTGTTACTAAGTAACCTTGAGTCATACACATCTACATATTGACTGAGGAACAATTCAATTGTGGTTTTGTTTGCTGACTCACATGATCAATTGTAAGGATTTATATGGGTCACAGCTGAAACAATTTGGAAGGCACAGAGCTAGGCAACATAATGCAACATATGGTAATGTGTGGGTGCCCCAGTGTAAACTCACTGATAAAGCACACATGCACACAATTTATCTGTAATTGCTTGACATACCAAGTCTTAACAGAACTCTGACACATCCGACGAGCGTCAGAGCCGGTGTAGTAGGATTTCATTTTAGTCCTGTATTTGACACATTTCCTGTTTGATGGTTCGTCTGAGGGCATAGCGGGATTTCTTATAAGCGTCCGGATTAGTGTCCCGCTCCTTGAAAGCGGCAGCTCTAGCCTTTAGCTAGGTGTTGCCTGTAATCCATGGCTTCTGGTTGGGATATGTAAGTACTTTGGGATGAAGCCGGTGACTGTGGTGGTATACTCCTCAATACTATCGGATGAATCACGGAACATATTCCAGTCTGTGCTAGCAAAACAGTCCTGTAGCAAAGCATCCTCATCATCGGGCCACTTCCATATTGAGCGAGTCATTGGTACTTCCTTGTGATGGTGTCGGAGGGGAAGGTTGCAGTCTTATCAGCTCTTAACCAACCAAGCTATTTTGTTTGTTTTTTCACGTTGTTTGTAACTTGCTGTGTACATTATGTTGCTGCTACCGTCTCTAATCACCGAAAAGAGCTTCTGGACATCAGAACTGCGATTGCTCACCACAAACTGGACAAAGAGTTCTTCTTCAATGAGTCAGACGGGAGGGATATAATACAGACACGACCAGGCCCAGATCCCCACATTCGCTGGGGAAGGAAATCAGGGTGCCTTGTGAGGATCAGGCGACGAGTGGCTAACGTGCCCGTGCCTTCCAACCTGCTAGCTAACGTTCAATCGCTGGAAAATAAATGGGACATACTCAAAGTACGTTTATCCTACCAACGGGACATTAACAACTGTAATATCTTATGTTTCACCGAGTCATGGTTGAACGACAACATTAAGAACATACAGCTGGTGGGTTATACACTCTATCGGCAGGACAAAACAGCAGCCTCAGGTAAGACACGGGGCGAGTCCTATGCATTTATGTAAACAACAGCTGGTGCAAGATATCTACGGAAGTCTCAAGGTTTTCCTTGCCTGAGGTAGAGTATCTCATGATAAGCTGTAGACAACACTATCTACCAAGAAAGTTTTCACCTGTATATTTCGTAGCTGTCTACATACCATCACAGGCCGATGCTGCCACTAAAACCGCACTCAATGAGCTGTATACCGCCATAAGCAAACAGAAAAACGCTCATCCAGAGGCGGCGCTCCTAGTGGCCAGGGACTTTAATGCCGGGAAACTTAAATCAGTTTTACCTCATTTCTATCAAAAGTGTTAAATTAACAACCATAAGGAAAACAATTCTAGACCATCTTTACTCCACACACAGAGACGCATACGAAGCTCTCCCGTGCCCTCCATTTGGCAAATCTGACCATAGTTCTATCCTCCTGATTCAAGCTTACAAGCAAAAATTTAAGCAGGAGGCACCAGTGATCAGTGATGAAGCAGATGCTAAACTCCTGGACTGTTTTGCTAGCACAGAATGGAATATGTTCCGGGACTCTTCCGGTGGCATTGAGGAGTACACCACATCAGTCACTGGCATTACCAACCAGAAGCCATGGATTACAAGCAACATCTGCACCCAGCTAAAGGCTAGAGCTTCTGCTTTCAAGGAGCAGGACTCTAACCCGGAAGCTTGTAAGAAATCCCGCTATGTCGTCCGATGAACCATCAAACAGGCAAAGCGTCAATACAGGACTAAGATCGAATTGTACTACACCGGCTCGGACGCTCGTCAGATGTGGCAGGGCCTGTAAAGTATTACAGACTACAAAGGGAAGTACAGCCGAGAGCTGCCCAGTGACACGAGCCTACCAGACGAGCTAAATAACTTCTATGCTCGTTTCGAGACAATTAACACTGAAACATGCATGAAAGCATCAGCTGTTCTGGACGACTGTGTGATCACGTTCTCCGCGGCTGATGTGAGTAAGACCTTTAAACAGGTCAACATTCACACGGCCGCAGGGCCAGATGGATTACCAGGACGTGTACTCCGAGCATATGCTGACCAACTGGCAAGTGTCTTTACTGACATTTTCAACCTCTCCCTGTCTGAGTCTGTAATACAAACATGTTTCAAGCAGACCACCATAGTCCCTGTGCCCAAGAACAATAAGGTAACATGCCTAACTGACTACAGACCTGTAGTACTCACATCTGTAGCCATGAAATGCTTTGAAAGGCTGGTCATGGCTCACATCAACACCATTATCTCAGGAACCCTAGACCCACTCTAATTTGCATACCACCCCAACAGATCCACAGATGATGCAACCTTTATTGCACTCCACACTGCTCTTTCACACCTGGACAAAAGGAACACCTATGTGAGAATGCTATTCATTTACTACAGCTCAGCGTTCAACACCGTAGTGCCCTCAAAGCTCATCACTAAGCTAAGGCCCCTAGGACTAAACACCTCCCTCTGGGCTGCCCCCAGGTGGTAAAGGTGGGTAACAACACATCCAACACGCTGATCCTCAACACGGGGGCCCATCTGGGGTGTGTGCTCAGCCCCCTCCTGTACTCCCTGTTCACTCATAACTGTATGGCCAGGCACAACTCCAGCACCATCATTACGTTTGCTGATGACACAACAGTAGTAGCCCTGATCACTGACAATGCTGAGACCGCCTATAGGGAGGAGGTCAGAGACCTGGTCGTGCGGTGCCAGGACAACAACCTATCCCTCAACGTGATCAAGACAAAGGAGAAGATTGTGGACTACAGGAAAAGGAGGACTGAGCACGCCCCCATTCTCATCGACAGGGCTGTAGTGGAGCAGGTTGAGAGCTTCAAGTTCCTTGGCGTCCACATCACCAACAAACTAACATGGTCCAAGCACACCAAGGCAGTCGTGAAGAGGGCACAACAAAACCTATTGCCCCTCAGGAAACTGAAAAGATTTGGCATGGGTCCTCAGATCCTCAAAAGGTTTTACAGCTGCACCATTGAGAGCATGACTGGTTGCATCACTGCCTGGTTTGGCAACTGCTCGGCCTCCGACCGCAAGGCACTACAGAGGGTAGTGCGTACGGCCCAGTACATCACCGGGACCAAGCTTCCTGCCATCCAGGACCTCTATACCATGCGGTATAGAGGCCCTAAAAATTGTCGAAGACTCCAGTCACCCTAGTCATAGCTGGAACGCTGCTGCTACAATCTGTTATAATCTATTCATAGCCACTTTAATAACTCTACCTACATGTACATAATTACCTCAATGTACATAATTACCTCAATTACCTTGACAATGGTGCCCCCACACATTGACACATTGACTCTGTACTCTGTACCGGTACCCCCTGTATATAGCCCCCACTATTGTTATTTACTGCTGCTCTTTAATCATTTGTTATTCTTATCTCTTACTTTTTTTGGTATTTTATTAAATCTGCATTGTTGGTTAAGGGCTTGTAAGTAAGCATTTCACTGTAAGGTCTGTTGTATTTGACGCATGTGACAAATAACATTTGATTTGACTGCACAGGGAAGAAAGGCAAAAACAGCAGGAGAGAAGAGGAGAAGGGCGAGGTAAGAGGAGAACGAGAGGAGGAACGAGGAGGGGGTGCTCCTCTAATGAACTTCTGTCATGAGCTGTCTCTCTCCCTGTGTCCCTGTGTTCTCTCTCTCTCTCTCGCTCTCTCTCTCTCCCTGTATCCCTGTGTTCTCTCTCACCCTGTGTTCTCTCTCCCTATCTCTCTCCCTGTGCTCTCTATCTCTCTCTCTCTCTCTCTCTCTCTCTCTCTCTCCCTGTATCCCTGTGTTCTCTCTCTCACCCTGTGTTCTCTCTCCCTATCTCTCTCCCTGTGCTCTCTATCTCTCTCTCTCTCTCTCTCTCCCTCTCAGGTTTTTATCACTTAATTAACAGGTTTTACTACAGTATAAACCCTCTTGAACACACACACCCTACATAAACAGGGAGACTAAAACAGGAAATGATCCCTGACTGTGTAAAGTGTTAGAGTGAGTTCAGAGAGGACTAGTACTGATGAATGACTGGCCCCTTAAGACTAATCACCAGCTAATGTATCACTCTACACACATGCACACAGGCGCACACACACACACCACATGCACAAACACAGGTTCTAGCTTACTTGTGTTCATGAGGGAAAGGAGAGGCCCAGGCTTGGCACCTGATTCCACTGGCCGTTACAGACCTTCTCCCTCTGTAGTTCACTCCTGTCCCCACTATGCACTCCTGCACATAGGCTAGAAAGAGATAGAGAACAAGGGAGAGAGGTACAGAGAGAGTGGGTCAGAGAGAGAGAGAGAGAGAGAGAGAGAGAGAGAGAGAGGACAGTCAACAAAAAAAGGACTCTGTTTGTAAGAACATTTCTGCTTTTCTCATCTGACAGAGCACAGAGCATCTGAGAGAACATGTTGGGACGGGTCTCACATCCTCCATACTGTTCCATTTTACTCTACACATACATACATAACATTACTAACCCAGGTACCAAACTCTGATGAGAACAAGGAGTACGAGGCACTTTAGACACTTGTAAGCAGTACCTTTCTACTGCCTGTAGAGAGAGAAGGGGGAGAGGGCTGGAGGACAGAAAGAGAGAAAGACAGGGAGATAGTGTACAATACCTTTCTTCTGGTAGAGTTGGTAGTTGAAGTCATGTTGGCTTTGGACTCCTGGTGAGTTCCTGTCAAACGACAGCCACTGGCATTTCCTGTTTTTCTGATCATACAAGAACGCTCTAGATAGATAGAGAGAGAGAGAGGGAAGGGATGGAGTGAAATATTGATTGATTTATGTAGTATAATCATTTAGCAGGCATGTTTATCCAAATGGACTTAGAATTAACATGCAGATAATACAGTATGTGTCCTGAATTGAAATAGGATTGACGCCAAGCCTGCTACTGCTGAAAGGAGACTGCAGAGAGGACTGATTCTGTCAGGGGAAACCTAGACATGCATACCAGACTAATTTTGCTGCTGAAAGACACTAAGGGAAACCGAACTTCTCATTACAGAGTGGTAGGGTATTACAGTAAGCAGGGTTGGGAACAATTCCATTTAGAAGGCAATCAAAAGAAAACCAAATTCCAATTCCAAATGTTCCTCATTGAAAAGCATTGAAGAGAATTTTAATTTCTGTGTACTTCCTGAATTGACTGGAATTGAAATGGAATTGGCTCCAGCCCTCACATGATTACGATATAGAGTTTGGGCTGCTGCCAAAGAAGGCCAGGGGATGGTGTCATACTGGCTTAGACAACAAATACAGTATATTGTCGCTGTCTGATGAAAATGTATTTTCTCCAAAACATAAACTTTTCAGGAATTTAAAAAAGCACCATATTTTCCCATTATTGAAAATACAATTATGAAAATTCCGAAGCTATTTTGAATACATTTTCTTGGTTCTAGAGTCATGAAATGAAGGGAGTTACTGCATTTAATTAATCAAAAACTTGACAGCGACAATATCTAACTACAGGTGGAAAACAACTCTTGACAGTTGTCATAGACCATATTTACATACGGACAGTGTTCCGGAGAGTAGCTCATACCCCACTTAAGGTCTTATTTTGGATAAGCCGTTTGCACCTTTGATATCCCACTCATGAGTCTTCCTGCCATGAATAAACATTCAATATTCCTCATTTAAATTCATATGAGTTAAATGGAATAGTAAGTGAAATGTGGACACTGACTGTAGGCCTATAACATCTCACATGTAGCATCTAACATAATATTAACTCCTGCAGAATTTGGCTATGCATTTCCTGGAGTGAAATTATACAACATATGTTCATTTTGTCTCAGGAACAGGAGTGGAGAAATATATATTTTTTAATTCAGCACCTCTATAGAGAAAATGTGAAAGCACGTGTAATGTGTTATCTTTGAAACTGTTTTGCAAGCAAACAGTATTTCAACTACATAAAATATGCATCCAAGACTAACTGAAGTCTTATCAGAAACGTGTTTCGTCGTTTTCTCAGCTTTTCATTTCCTTAAAACGGATGACATTTGGACATTTCGCACAGGACCTATCACTGAGGAGGACCATGTCATTAAAAAAACAGTGAAACATTAAAACCTCATAAGGATCCGCCCCTTTGTTTCAGTTGTCGCCTAAAATTGCATACCCAAATCTAACTGCCTGTAGCTCAGGACCTGAAGCAAGGATATGCATATTCTTGGTACCATTTGAAAGGAAACACAAGTTTGTGGAAATGTGAAAGGAATGTAGGAGAAAATACACAATAGATCTGGTAAAAGACAATACAAAGAAAAAAACAACCATTCTTTTGTATTTATTTTGTAATTTTTTCCCTCTTTTGTCGCCTGGAATTAAAATAGATTTTTAGTAGTATACAATAGTTTGTATAATTTGATTTACACAACATGCTGAATATTTGTTATTGTTTTACAAACAAGAAATAAGACAAAAAAAAACTGAAAACTTGAGCATTCATAACTATTAACCCCCCCAAAAATACTTTGTAGAGCCACCTTTTGCAGCAATTACAGTCTCTTGGGGTTTGTCTCTATAAGTTTGGCACATCTATCCACTGGGATCTTTGCCCATTCTTCAAGGCAAAACTGCTCCAGCTCCTTCAAGTTGGATGGGTTCCGCTGGAGTATAGCAATCTTTAAGTCAAACCACAGGTTCTTAATTGGATTGAGGTCTGGTCTTTGACTAGGCCATTCCAAGACATTTAAATGTTTCCCTTTAATTAAACCACTTGGGAGTTACTTTAGCAGTATGCTTAGGGTCATTGTTCTGCTGGAAGGTGAACCCCTGTCCCAGTCTCAAATCTCTGGAAGAGTGAAACAGGTTTATAATTTTCCTGTATTTAGTGCCATCATTCCTTCAATTCTGACCAGTTTCCCAGTCCCTGATGATGAAAAACATGATGGTGTTCTTGGGGGATGAGAGGTCTTGGGTTTGCGCCAGACATAGCGGTTTCCTTGATGGCCAAAAAGCTCAATTTTAGTCTCATCTGACCAGAGCACCTTCTTCCATATGTTTGGGGAGTCTCCCACATGCCTTTTGGCAAACACTTTAAGCAATTGCTTTATTCTGGCCTCTCTTCTATAAAGCCCAGCTCTGTGGAGTGTATGGCTTAAAGTGGTCCTATGGACAGATACTCCAATCTCTGCTGTGGAGCTTTGCAGCTCCTTCAGGGTTATCTTGGGTCTCTTTGTTGCCTCTCTGATAAATGCCCTCCTTGCCTGGTCTGTGAGTTTTGGTGGGCGGCCCTCTCTTGGCAGGTGTGTTGTGGTGCCATATTCTTTCAATTTTTTAATAATGGATTTAATGGTGCTCCGTGGGATGTTCAAAGTTTCTGATATTTTTTTATAACCCAACCCTGATCTGTACTTCTCCACAACTTTGTCCCTGACCTGTTTGGAGAGCTCATTGGTCTTCATGGTGCCGCTTTTTTGGTGGTGCCACTTGCTTAGTGGTGTTGCAGACTCTGGGGCCTTTCAGAACAGGTGTATATATACTGAGATCATGTGACAGATCACATGACACTTAGATTGCACAAGTGGACTTTATTTAACTAGTTATGTGACTTCTGAAGGTAATTGGTTGCACCAGATCTTATTTAGGTGCTTCATAACAAAGGGGTGAATATGCACGCACCCACTGCTTTTCCGTTTAGAAATGTTTTACATTTCTTTAAAAAAGTAATTTTTTTCATTTCAATTCACCAATTTGGACTATTTTGTGTATGTCCATTATATGAAATCCAAATAAAAATAAATTTGAATTATAGGTTGTAATGCCACAAAATAGGAAAAACACAAAGACTTTTGCATGGTACTGTAAATAGAAATATTGATTAAGTCAATTTCTATTCCACTTTGAGCCAGGAAAGATTGACATGCAAATTATTAATATTAGCTCTCTGTGTACATACAAGGGCCATCTGTGCTGCCATATTCTGAGCCAATTGCAATTTTCCTACTGCATGATTGTAGCGGGTTTACTAACATGTTAGATCTAGTAGCTATGTTGTTGCCTTGACATTAGATAAAATGGTGACAATGATGTAGGCCGTGTGTATTTGTTAGCGGTTATGAAATTAAGGTTTGGCTTGGAAAGGTAATGTGTTGTGCACTGGAGTCAACAAGTGAAGAGAAAAGGTGAGAGGAGGAGAGTGCATAGATGAAAGAAGGATTTATAAAATAATCTGGCTGCTATGAAAGTGAACTGTGATTGCGTGTGATCAGGGGTGTATTCATACTGCAAATTCTGTTGAAAAACATTTCTTAAATGGAAGCAAACTGAACAAAACAGGGATAAACATACCTGAATCTGTCCAATTGTCACGTTCTGACCTTAGTTCTTTTATTATGTCTTTGTTTTAGTATGGTCAGGGCGTGAGTTGGGTGGGTTGTCTATGTTAGTTTTTGATTTGCTATTTCTGTGTTTGGCCTGGTATGGTTCTCAATCAGAGGCAGCTGTCAATCGTTTTCCCTGATTGAGAACCATATTTAGGGAGCCTGTTTTCTATTAAGTTTCGTGGGTGATTGTTTTCTGTTGTCTGTTGTGTGTCTGCACCAGCCAGAACTGTTTTCGGTCGTTTCTCTTTGTTATTTTGTTATTTCCGTGTTCGTTTTAATAAATATGGACACATACCACGCTGCAAATTGGTCCGACCTCTCTTACTCCTCATCAGAGGAAGACGACGAACATTACACCAATAGAAACTCTCGTTTGCAACTGTTGGACAAATGATTACACACTAGATCAGCTAGATGCAGGAAAAAATTGTGCTAGGTGGTATTTAATGTGTCAATGTCTGTCACCTTGATTACTCAATTTCTCTTGACCTGTGCACCTACATTGTAAATTTTCATTCATAGGCTACGTTGTAGCAACCTCATGATGGGTATAGGGAAAATGTTAGCACCGTGCAGTAGCCTAAACCTATTGATGTTACATTGAGCTGGGTGAATGGAATATGAATGACAGTCATCCAATATGCTGTAATAGAAATAAGGCCATGCTCATGAAAAAATTATCGTCCTCCCTCATCTTAAACAACACCTACCGCCACTGTTACCAGTGAGCACTTCTTTATTTAGTCTTCTGGGGCAACAAGTTAAGACTGAAGAGAAGTTCCATGTTTCAAACTATATTTGACAAACAAATGACCTACCAAATGTCGTGAATTATAATATGGCCTACCAAATGTTGTAAATTATAAGCAGAAACTTGTCTAAATTAGGGGTGAAAGTTGCTAGTAGTAAATTATAGTAAATGAATTATAGTAGGCTGAATTATTATGGGGGATAAAACTGTGCAGGTAGCATACTTTTTGAAGTGGTTTGACAAACAGATAAAACATCATCACACAACACACATGACATGTGAAACTAAAACAACAGTAAACAGGATAAGATGCCTACATCCCACACTATCCCATCTTAGATCAGCCTATCCCAGGCATTTGTCCAGGTTTCTCATAACCGGGACACAAACTATTTTGGGTTATTGTAAACGGGATAGGTTTATTTGCATCAACTCAAAAACAGAATACTTCAGTATCCCGAATAATACCGGGATATTGGTTTGCATGTAAACATGGTCATAGACACATAGAATATGAAGCTGGAAGCGCAGAAATTGTTGCTATACGCAGGGGTTGGTCACAGATGCACCACACCTACCTGCAGGTGAAGAGCAGTATCTTGTTGCGGCTGCAACCACGGGCACACTTCACAATGCTCAACTTCCTGCTTTTGGTATGGAGGGCAGAGTCTGGCAGTTGGACCAATCTCACGCCATCACTCCTCTGGTAGTCCTGTAATGCATTCCTCCTGCACTCTAACACACACACAGTATGAAATGCAGGTGTTGAATGCAGTGTCCAGCCCCTGTCCAGTGAGGCTGTATTGATGTTCCCATCAGGACTGAGACAAACCCAGCAGCATCATGATGTTTAAATTAGCATGGTTTTACCCCCATTAATATGAATGTCTTAATGAGATGCACACTCATCACTCCTTGTCCCCTTACTGACATACTTACAGACGGACAGATAACTCTTTCTTCTCCTCTCCGTTTCAGCTGGGACACACTTACCTACCTACCACCCCTACCCTTCCTCTCTCTCTCTTTCTCTCACACATGCACATAGTTTCTTTCCACCCCTTCCTCTCCAGCAGGGACTGATACGCTCATGTTGTTCCACATCCACTCAATGCTGTGGTTCTCACCCCCCACACACACACACACATGCACAATGCAGTGTTGACTCACACATAAACAGCACAGTAGCAGACTGTCAGGCTATATCTCTGTTTAGTCTTAATACTCCAGTATTCTCCTCCTCAATAAAAGTGTATAAATGTATGGCCTAATAAGAGCCACATTATGGAAGAATACCTATACAAGTAGTATCAATAGCCTACAGCAAACATTATGTTCTTTCTAAATGGTGAATGCTGGCTGGGATCAGCGAGTTCACGTCAGACTCGTCTGAGTGTAACGTGTATGAATTTAGCCTATTTCCACCAACACATCAAGCGGAATAGACACATGAGAGCAGAGAGAGTTACGTCTAGTGCTTCAGCTCGATATACATAGTTTTACATAAAACGCACAGGTTCTTATCTTAATTGGCTTTTAAAAAATGATGTTACGAAAGTTTGCTGTAGAAGCATCACAGAGATGGGCTCTAAGGTTTCTATATTCCTCACAGAAAGCTGCGCGACAGTTTAAACTTGACAAACTTGAAAGGTAACAGATTTAAACAGGTTATTATGATGTGTTGTCTTGTAGAAAATCACATCCACCATTCGACATTAGGCTACGCTAGCAGGGCGAGGAGAAAAGTTCTACAACAAACTGCTGAATCTCAATTAGCCTACAATCATAAAGTCTAAAATGCCCTGGTGACTGTCTCCCAAACTTACCTGAATAACAGACGATTAAGAGAGTAAAAATAATGTTGTAAATCCACATAGTTGCTGCAAAGGCTGTTCACGTTATAAACGATTATTGAAATCCCAGTAATAGTAATGGTGTTGTCTTTCGTTGACAAGGTCCAGACAGTGGGACGGAGGTACTGGGGTTGTTCACTCAGCTACAGCACAGATTACTCTTAGTAGAAACACACTATGGATCTCTCTCTCTCTCCCTCTCCATCTCAGTGCTCTCCTCCCACTTTATTCCTCTACTACACTCACTCACTGTTTAACAACTCATGGTACACTGAGTGTACAAAACATTAGGAACACCTGCTCTTTCCATGACATAGACTGACCATGTGAAAGCTATGATCCCCTATTATTATCAAATGTTAAATCCACTTCAATCCGTGTAGATGAAGGGGAGGACACAGGTTAAAGAATATGTTTTTTACTTTGAGAGATGGATCATGTATGTGTGCCATTCAGAAGGTACATTTGCAAGACAAAATATTTAAGTGCATTTGAACGGGGTATGGTAGTAGGTGAGTATGTCCAAAAATGCAATGCTGCTAGGTTATTCACGCTCAACAATTTCCCATGTGTATCAAGAATGGTTCACCACCTAAAGGACATCCAGCCAACTTGACACAACTGTGGGAAGCATTGGAGTCAATGTGGGCAATTGTCCCTGTAGAGTTCATGCCCCGGCGAATTGAGGCTGTTCTAAAGGGACAGAACGGGATGCAACTCAATATTAGGTAAAAGTGTTCCTAATGTTTTGTACACTCAGTTAATATCTCAGTGAAAAAGTAATGAGGAAAATCATTAGGTATTAATTAGTGGAAAAGGTCCCCCATGAGTCGGAGTGTCAGGAGTTATCTCAGCTTTTACCTCAGCTTTTACAAACAGCCCTGTCTTCATGGAGGACACACAGCATCCTAAACCTCCGCTCCTCCATATCTCCTGGGACATGGGGAATCTCATCACGTCATCACCCTCTCATCATGTCATCGCTCCTAAATGCACACACACACACACACACACACACACACACACACACACACACACACACACACACACACACACACACACACACACACACACACACACACACACACACACACACACACACACACACACACACACACACATGCATCTCCATGTCTCTCTCTCTCTCTATTCTCTCTCTCTGCAGATGACTAATAGGTGGTTTTGTATTATTATTATAAACCAGTCATGCTCTTTGATAATAAACCTTCCATACCAATGAAACAGGGTCTTAAACTCTCATAACCACACACACACATACACACACACACAAACACACACACGTAAGTACTGTTGCAGCAGATGTGTTGGGATCATTCAGATGTTATGGTTTGCAGATATCTCCATTAGTCCTCTATAACGATCTGATATAGAAGTGTTTGTGTGTGTGTTTTGAAATTAGACTAAGATTAGAGTTCTAAACTCAGCAAAAAAAATAAACATCCTCTCACTGTCAACTGGTTTATTATCAGCAAACTGAACATGTGTAAATACTTGTATGAACATAACAAGATTCAACAACTGAGACAAACTGAACAAGTTCCACAGACATGTGACTAACAGAAATGGAATAATGTGTCCCTGAACAAAGGGGGGGGGTCAAAATCAAAAGTAACAGTCAGTATCTGGTGTGGCCACCAGCTGCATTAAGTACTGCAGTGCATCTCCTCCTCATGGACTGCACAAGATTTGCCAGTTCTTGCTGTGAGATTTTACCCCACTCTTCCACCGAGGCACCTGCAAGTTCCCAGACATTTCTGGGGGGGAATGGCCCTAGCCCTCACCCTCCGATCCAACAGGTCCAAGACGTGCTCAATGGGATTGAGATCCGGGCTCTTCGCTGGCAATGTCAGAACAGTCACATCCCTGACTAGCAGGAAATCATGCACAGAACAAGCAGCATGGCTGGTGGCATTGTCAAACTGCTGGAGGGTCATGCCAGGATGAGCCTGCAATAAGGGTACCACATGAGGGAGGAAGATATCTTCCCTGTAACGCACAGAGTTGAGATTGCCTGCAATGACAACAAGCTCAGTCCGATGATGCTGTGACACACCACCCCAAACCATGATGGACCCTCCATCTACAAATCGAACCCAGCTCCAGAGTACAGGCCTCGGTGTAATGCTTATTCCTTTGACGATAAATGTGAATACGACCATCCCCCCCGGTTAGACAAAACCGTGACTCGTCAGTGAAGAGCACTTTTTGCCAGTCCTGTCTAGTCCAGCGACGGTGGATTTGTGCCCAAAGGTGATGTTGTTGCCAATGATGTCTGGTGAGGACCTGCCTTACAACAGGCCTACAAGCCCTCAGTCTAGCCTCTCTCAGCTTATTGCGGACAGTCTGAGCACTGATGGAGGGATTGTGCGTTCCTGGTGTAACTTGGGCAGTTGTTGTTGCCATCCTGTCTCGTAGGTGTGATGTTCGGATGTACCGGTCTTGTGCAGGTGTTGTTACACGTGGCCTGCCACTGCGAGGATGATCAGCTGTCCGTCCTGTCTCCCTGTAGCGCTGTCTTAGGCGTCTCACAGTACAGACATTGCAAATTATTGCCCTGGCCACATTTGCAGTCCTCATGCCGCCTTGCAGCATATCTATGGCACGTTCACGCAGATGAGCAGGGACCCTGGGCATCTTTCTTTTGGTGTTTTTCAGAGTCAGTAGAAAGGCCTCTTTAGTGTCCTAAGTTTTCTTAACTGTGACCTTAATTGCCTGCCGTCTGTAAGCTGTTAGTGTATTAACGACCGTTCTACAGGTGCATGTTCATAAATTGTTTATGGTTCATTGAACAAGCATGGGAAACAGTGTTCAAACCCTTTACAATGACGATCTGTGAAGTTATTTGGATTTTTACAAATTATCTTTGAAAGACAGGGTATTTTTTTTTGTTTAGTAGCTAGCTCACTGTTACATACAACTGGAACCATTTAAGACTGAATAGAGGCATGAGTTGTTTGGACATTGGGTTTGACTTGCCATTGCCTTGTCTGAAATTGTAAATCATGAAAACTGTGAAAAAGGTAATAAATATATACAGTTGAAGTTGGAAGTTTACATACACCTTAGCCAAATACATTTAACTTTTCACAATTCCTGACATTTAATCCTAGTAAGAATTCCATGTGTTAGGCCAGTTAGGATCACCACTTTATTTTAATAAAGTGAAATGTCAGAATAATAGTAAACTGAATGATCTATTTCAGCTTTTATTTCTTTCATTATATTCCCAGTCGGTCAGATGTTTGCATACACTCAATTAGTAATTGGTAGCGTTGCCTTTAAATTGTTGTACCTGGGTCAAACGTTTCAGGTAGCCTTCCACAAACTTCCCACAATAAGTTGGGTGAATATTGGCCCATTCCTCCTTGCATAGCTGGTGTAACTGAGTCAGATTTGTAGGCCTCCTTGCTCGCACACACGTTTTCAGATCTGCCCACACATTTTCTATGGGATTGAGGTCATGGCTTTGTGACGGCCACTCTAATACCTTGACTTTGTTGTCCTTGAGCCATTTTGCCACAACTTTGGAAGTATGCTTGGGGTCAATGTCCATTTGGAACACCCATTTGTGACCAAGCTTTAACTTCCTGACTGATGTCTTGAGATGCTTCAATATATCCACATAATTTTCCATCCTCATGATGAAATCTATTTTGTAAAGTGCACCAGTCCCTCCTGCAGCAAAGCACCCCCACAACATGATACTGCCACTCACGTGCTTCACAGTTGGGATGGTGTTCTTCGGCTTGCAAGCCTCCCCGTTTTTCCTCCAAACATAACGATGGTCATTATGGCCAAACAGTTCTATTTTTGTTTCATCAGACCAGAGGACATTTCTTCAAAAAGTACTATCTTTGTCCCCATGTGCAGTTGCAAATCGTAGTCTGGCTTTTTTATGGCGTTTTTTTGAGCAGTGGCTTCTTCCTTGCTGAGCGGCCTTTCAGGTTATGTCGATATAGGACTCGATATAGGACTTTACTGTGAATATAGATACTTTTGCACCTGTTTCCTCCAGCATCTTCACAAGGTCCTTTGCTGTTGCTCTGGGATTGATTTGCACTTTTCATCTCTAGGAGACAGAACACATCTCCTTCCTGAGCGGTATGATGGCTGCGTGGGCCCATGGTGTTTATACTTGCAAACTATTGTTTGTACAGATGAACGTGGTACCTTCAGGCGTTTGGAAATTGCTCCCAAGGATAAAGCAGTCTTGTGGAGGTCTACAATTTTTTCTCTGAGGTCTTGGCTGATTTCTTTTGATTTTCACATGTCAAACAAAGAGGCACTGATTTTTCCACAGGTGCACCTACAATTGACTCAAATAATGTCAATTAGCCTACCAGAAGCTTCTAAAGCCACGACACAATTTTCTGGAATTTTCCAGGCTGTTTAAAGGCACAGTCAACTTAGTGTATTTAAACTTCTGATTGTAATAAGTGAAATAATCTGTTGTAAACAATTGTTGGAAAAAAAATACTTGTGTCATGTACAAAGTAGATGTCCTAACCGACTTGCCAAAACTATAGTTTGTTAACAAGAAATGTGTGGAGTGGTTGAAAAACGAGTTTTAATGACTTCAACCTAAACGTATTATTTTTATTTCTACTTTGCACATTCTTCCACTGCAAATATACCATTCCAGTGTTTTACTTGCTATATTGTATTTACTTTGCCACCATTACCTTTTTTTGCCTTTACCTCCCTTGTCTCACCTCATTTGCTCACATCGTATATAGACTTGTTTCTACTGTATTATGCACTATATGTTTGTTTTACTCCATGTGTAACTCTGTGTTGTTGTTTGTGTCGAACTGTTTTGCTTTATCTTGTCCAGGTCGCAATTGTAAAGGAGAACTTGTTCTCAAATTGCCTACCTGGTTAAATAAAGGTGAAATAAATAAATAAATAAACAACTTCTGACTTCAACTGTGCAGTAGGCCTATATTAAAAAACAGCTCCTCAACCTGCACTTTGTAAGCATCCAGTTCAACCTACCACATTTGCAAGTTTAAAAGGGTGCAGGCACATTCTTAAAATGTTGGTTTGGAACTGGGCATCACTGGTGTAGAGGGGGTAGGTGGTAACAGGATAGATGGGGCAATTTGATTTCCTCCAAATTTGCCAGGCACCAGGGTAGTGTGTGTGTTTGGTTGGTGTGTGCACACGTAAATGTCGTGTTTCATCTGCTACAAATTTCCTAGACCTTTTTATTTATTTTACCTTTATTTTACCAGGTAAGTCGACTGAGAACACATTCTGATTTACTGCAATGACCTGGGGAAGCTGACCTTTACCCCTTCTCCCTCCCTCCCTCCTCCCTCTCTCTCTCCTCCTTGAGCCCTCTTTCTCTCGTCTTCACGTCATATTTTCTCTTCTCATCAGACCTAGAGTGACCCAACAGGCCCGTGGAGGAAGGAAAGGAAGGAGGCAGATGGGGAGTGAGGGAGCAAGAGAAGAGGGGAGAGAGAGTCTTACAAATATTAGAATCAACTATGAAAGACTACCAGAACCCACTGGATTCTCCAATTACTTTGAATGAGCTACAGGACAAAATAAAAACCCTCCAACCCAAAAAGGCATGTGGTGTTGATGGTATTCTCAATTAAATTATTAAATATACAGACAACAAATTCCAATTGGCTATACTAAAACTCTTTAACATCATCCTTAGCTCTGGCATCTTCCCCAATATTTGGAACCAAGGACTGATCACACCAATCCACAAAAGTGGAGACAAATTTGAAAAATGCATCAACAGCAACCTTGGGAAAATCCTCTGCATTATCATTAACAGCAGACTCGTACATTTCCTCAATGAAAACAATGTACTGAGCAAATGTCAAATTGGCTTTTTACCAAATTACCGTACAACCGACCATGTATTCACCCTGCCCACCCTTATTGACAAACAAACAAACCAAATCAAAGGCAAAGTCTTCTCATGCTTTGTTGATTTCAAAAAGCCTTCGAAGTCAATTTGGCATGAGGTTCTACTATACAAATTGATGGAAAGTGGTGTTGGGGATAAATCATACAACATTATAAAATCCATGTACACAAACAACAAGTGTGTGGTTAAAATAGGCAAAAAACACACAAATGTCTTCCCACAGGACCGTGGGGTGAGACAGGGATGCAGCTTAAGCCCCACCCTCTTCAACATATATATAAATGAATTGGCTCGGGCACTAGAAAAGTCTGTAGCACCCGGCCTCACCCTACTAGAATATGAAGTCAAATGTCTACTGTTTGCTGATGATCTGGTGCTTCTGTCACCAACCAAGGAGGGCCTACAGCACCACCTAGATATTCTGCACAGATTCTGCCACACCTGGGCCCTGACAGTAAATCTCAGTAAGACCAAAATAATGATGTTCCAAAAAAGGTCCAGTCGCTAGGACCACAAATACAAATTCCATCTAGACACCATTGCCCTAGAGCACACAAAAACTATACATACCTTGGCCTAAACATCATCGCCACAGGTAACTTCCATAAAGCTGTGAACGATCTGAGAGACAAGGCAAGAAGGGCATTCTATGCCATCAAAAGGAACATAAAATTCAACATACCAATTAGGATCTGGCTAAAAATACTTGAATCAGTCATAGAACCCATTGCCCTTTATGGTTGTGAGGTCTGGGGTCCGCTCACCTACCAAGAATTCACAAAATGTGACAAACACCAAATTGAGACTCTGCATGCATAATTGTTCAAAAAATATCCTCTCTGTGTACAACGTCGAACACCAAATAATGCATGCAGAGCAGAATTAGGCCGACACCCACTTATTATCAAAATCCAGAAAAGAGAAAATTCTACAACCGCCTAAAAGGAAGCGATTCCCAAACCTTCCATAACAAAGCCATCACCTACAGAGAGATGAACCTGGAGTCCCCTAAGCAAGCTGGTCTTGGGGCTCTGTTCACAAACACAAACACAAACACACCCAACAGAGCCCCAGGACAGAAGCACAATTAGACCCAACCAAATCATGAAAAAGATACACACTGGAAAGAATTAACAAAAAAAAACAGAGCAAACTAGAATGCTATTTGGTCCTAAACAGAGAGTACACAGTGGCAGAATACCTGACCACTGTGACTGACCCAAACTTAAGGAAAGCTTTGACTATGTACAGACTCAGTGAGCATAGCCTTGCTATTGAGAATCCCGCCATAGGCAGACCTGGCTCTCAAGAGAATGTGCACACTGCCCACAAAATGAGGTGGAAACTGAGCTGCACTTCTTAACCTCCTGCCAAATGTATGATCATATCAGCGACACATATTTCCCTCAGATTACACAGATCCACAAAGAATTTGAAAAAAAAAAACAATTTTGATAAACTCCCATATCTACTGGGTGAAATTCCACAGTGTGCAATCACAGCAGCAAGATTTGTGACCTGTTTCCACAAGAAAAGGGCAACCAGTGAAGAACAAACATCATTGTAAATACAACCCATATTTATACTTATTTATTTTCCCTTGTGTACTTTTGTACATTTGTACAACACTGTATATATACATAATATGACATTTGTAATGTCTTTATTCTTTTGAAACTTCTGTATGTGTAATGTCTACTGTTAATTTGTATTTTTTATTTAACTTTTGTATATCATCTACTTCATTTGCTTTGGCAATGTTAACATGTTTTTCCCATGCCAATAAAGCCCCCTGAATTGAATTGATTAGGCTAGTGGCCAATACTGAAAAAGGGCTTTCATTTTTTAGATACCCATACCCAAGGTAGAACAAAACACAACCATGTTTTTTCACATCTCTAATATCTCTCATTTATGAAATGGATGGTTGTGAAAAAGTTAATGTTGCCCAATATTACAAGCGCTGATATTGCTAAAATTGTAAATACAAGTAGTTAGTTCACTACATACACAAATAAACAGTATTGGGATATCTTAATGCACCTTGGAAATATATACCTGTAAACACATATGCAGAAATATCAAATAGGAATATTTCTGATGAATGTAAGATAACTCATTTTGGTAGCTGATTAATAGAAAACTTTCAAAGTCAAATGTGCTCTTATTCAGTGTAGTATGGTCCTGCCTGACAAAAATGTGTACAGTTAAACATGTTTTTTTTTACATTGTGGCTATTGTAGTCTAATAGGTTATAAGGAAAACAAGTAGGCTCAGACAGTAAAAATTGACATTTATTTTCAGTCAAAGGTTGCTCTTTGGATTTTATACTGAACAAAAATATAAATGCAACAGGATACAATTTCATATAAGGAAATCAGTCAATTTAAATCAATTAATTATGCCCTAATCTATGGATTTCACATGACTGGGCAGGAGTGGCACAGGCCCACCCACTGGGGAGGCAGGACTGGCCAATTAGAATGAGTTTTTCATCACAAAAGTTTTTTTTTTAATAACAGACAGAAATACTCCTCAGCACTCCTCAGCTGTATAACGTTTTGAGGACCTGGGGGACCCATGCCAAATCTTTTCAGTATCCTGAGGGGGAAAAGGTGTTGTCGTGCACTCTTCACAACTGTCTTGGTGTGTTTGGACCTTGATAGTTCATTGTTGATGTGGACCCGCTCCACTATCTCCATGTCGATGTTAATTGGTTCATTTTCCTATAGTCCACTACCAGCTCCTTTGTCTTTGTTCACATTGAGGGAGAGGTTATTGTCCTAGAACCACACTGCTAGGTCTCTGACCTCCTGCCTATAAGCTGTCTCATCGTTGTCTGTGATCAGGCCTACCACTGTTGCAAACTTAATGATGGTGTTGGAGTCGTGCTTGGCCACACAGTCGTGGATGAACAGGGAGTACAGGAGGGGACAAAGCACACACCCGTGAGGGGCCCCAGTGTTGTGAATCAGCGTGGCAGATGTGCTTTTGCCTACCCTTAACACCAGGGGGCGGCCCGTCAGGAAGTCCAGGATCAAGTTGCAGAGGGAGGTGTTTAGTTCCAGGGTCCTTAGTTTAGTGATGAGCTTTATTGGCACTATGGTGTTGAACGCTGAGCTGTAGTCATTGAACAGCATTCTCACTTAGGTGTTCCTTTTGTCCTGGTGGAAAAGGGCAGTGTGGAGTGCGATTGAGATTGCGTCATCTGTGGATCTGTTGGGGTGGTATGCGAATTGGAGTGGGTCGTGGGTTTCCGGCATGATGGTGCTGATGAGAGCCATGACCAGCCGGTGCGGTAATCATTTATGCAGGTTACCTTCGCTTTCTTGGGCACAGGGACTATGGAAGTCTGTATGAAACATGTAGGTATTATAGCCTGTCAGGGAGAGGTTGAAAATGTCAGTGAAGACACTTGCCAGTTGGACCACGCATGCTTTGAGTACACGTCCAGGTAATCTGTCTGGCCCTGCGGCTTTGTGAATGTTGACCTGCTTAACAGTCTTGCTCACATTGGCTATGGAGAGTGTGATCACACAGTCGTCCGCAACAGCTGGTGCTCTCATGCATGCTTCAGTGTTGCTTGCTTCAAAAAGCAAGCATAAAAAGGCATTTAGCTCGTCTGGAGGCTCGCATCACTGGGCAGCTCACGGCTGGGTTTCCCTTTGTAGTCCATTATAAGTCGTGCCACATCTGACAAGCGTCAGAGCCGGTGTAGTAGGATTCTATCTTAGTCCTGTATTGACGCCTGTTTGATGGTTCGTCTGAGGGCATAGCAGGATTTCTTGTAAGCATCCAGATTAGTTTCCCGCTCCTTGAAAGCGGCAGCTCTAGCCTTTAGCTCGGTGCGGATGTTGCCTGTATTCGATGGCTTAAGGTTTGGAAATGTACGTACGGTGACTGTGAGGAAGACGACGTCGATGCACTTATTGATGAAGCCGGTGACTGAGGGAGCATAAACCTCAATGACATTGGATGAATCCCGTAACATATTCCAGTCCGTGCTTGCAAAAAAGTCCTGTAGCCTAGCATACGTGTAATCTGACCACGGCACACCTGTTAACAAGGAACACCTGTTAATTGAAATGCGTTGGTTGAGACAATGCCAAGAGTGTGCAAAGCTGTCATCAAGGCAAAGGTTGTCTACTTTGAAGAATCTCAAATATAAAATACATTTAGATTTGTTTAACACTTTTTTGGTTACTACATTATTCCATATGTGTTATTTCATAGTTTTGATGTCTTCACTATTATTCTACAATATAGAAAATTGTACAAATAAAGAAAAACCCTTGAATGAGTAGGTGTGTTGAAACTTTTGACTGGTACTGTACATGCTTTTAATCAAAGACATCTTTCAGATTTGTGTACTCTAATTATGACCTGTACGCAATACCATTTTTTGTGTAATTCAACTATGTTTGGAATCCAATAGGCCTGCCATAATTACACTCAAACACCATTGTCTGGATATAGAAAAAGCAGCAGACTGCATGGTATTTCAACACAAAGTATTTCAAGTCACAAGCCTCTGAGGATCAATGAGGAAACTCAGAGGCTACAACGAAAGGAAAGAGAACCCTGGACACCCTCTCCCTAGCTCTACAACTTGCCCCTACTGTGGGATAAATTGTGCCTCCAGGATTGGGCTCTTAATAAGTTATCCTTTTGTGACTAGGGGGCAGTATTTTCATTTTTGGAAAAATAACGTTCCCGTAGTAAACGGGATATTTTGTCAGGACAAGATGCTAGAATATGCATATAATTGACAGCTTAGGATAGAAAACACTCTAAAGTTTCTAAAACTGTAAAAATATTGTCTGTGATTATAACAGAGTATAAAATCCAATCCGGAAGTGTCTCGTGTTTTGAAAGTGCTGCGTTCCAATGTGTCCCTATTGAGCATTAAATGGGCTATCAACCAGATTACCCTTTCTCCGTATTCCCGAAGGTGTCTACAGCATTGTGACATAGTTTTATGCATTTATGTTGAAGAATACCCATAAGCGGCTACATTGCGCAAGGGGTCACCTGATGGCTCCCAGAGTGACTCTCGCGTAAAATACAGAGGTAGCCATTATTCCAATCGGTCCTACTGAAAAACGAATTGTCCCGGCGGATATATTATCTAATAGATATTTGAAAAACACCTTGAGGATTGATTATAAACAACGTTTGCCATGTTTCTGTCGATATTATGGAGCTATTTTGGAATATTTTTCAGAGTTTTCGTGACTGCAATTTCCGGGCGTTTTCTCAGCCAAACGTGAAGAACAAATGGAGCTATTTCGCCTACAAAAATCATATTTTTGGAAAAAAGGAACATTTGCGATCTAACTGGGAGTCTCGTGAGTGAAAACATCCGAAGCTCATCAAAGGTAAACGATTTAATTTGATTGCTTTTCTGATTTCCGTGACCAAGTTACCTGCTGCTAGCTGGACAAAATGCTATGCTAGGCTATCGATACATTTACACAAATGCTTGTCTAGCTTTGGCTGTAAAGCATATTTTGAAAATCTGAGATGACAGGGTGATTAACAAAAGGCTAAACTGTGTCTCAATATATTTCATTTGTGATTTTCATGAATAGGAATATTTTCTAGGAATATTTATGTCCGTTGCGTTATGCTAATTAGTGTCAGTCGATGATTACGCTCCCGCATGCGGGATGGGTAGTCACACCTCCATATTACTTACAAGTAAGCTTTGATTTATTGCTAGTCCAAAGGGGCTGCCAAAATCCAACATGACTTTCTGCTGACTCACTACATTTGTGATCCTCATTGGTGTATGCGCTCTTATGCTGTTCGGGTAGAGCTGGCACATCTTTTAAAAAAAAAATCAAAATCATGTCCACCATTCTGTCTTTCTGCCCTGGAGCTGCCGGTATGAGTTGACTTGGTGACATTATGGTGTATGGGGAAGATGCAAAAACACATGATGACAAGCGCATAAGGCAGGTGTTCACTACAATGATCCAACACAACCTGACACTTATTGACAAGAAATGCCATTAACTTAGTGGACCTTCACATGTCATAGAAAATTGTGCCTATTAAATATTAATTCCATCTTGAATCTCCCAGTCTGCCCTGGAGTTGATGTGCATGTTGACTTGGTGACATTGTGGTGTATGGAGAGGATGCAAGTTCACCACATTGATCCAACACACCTCCTGAATCTCCCAGAACTGTCCATGATAGGCCCACTCCACCATCAGCCCCCCCTCTGGCAGTTAATAAAGACAGAGACACCGTGGTTCTGGACTGCCATATGTCAGGAGGCCATTCAACAGCCAAAATGCCATCTGGAAAGTTCTGCCATGCATTGCCCTATTTTGCTACTACCCATGACTGGCCAGCCCATGTGACACCTGAACTGAACTTGCATGTGAAGAATGAGCTCTCATGCTGGGGTGACTCATGCACTGGTCTAGGAAACTGTTCAGTAATCCCAACATCCCTAAGGACATAATGCCATCTATGGCAAACAAGAGGACCCTTAGTATGGTCAAACTTAAGCAAAGATGCTGTATGTCATCGTGTATGATGGTTGGGGATTGACTGTGAGTGAGCGGCCTTTGTGCACCATGTTTGATCAGTTCCACCTACCCTGCAACACCTTTACTTTCCATCAAAGCCCAGGGATCATCTTCAAATGTGTATCTGTGTGGAGCTGAGTGGAGCTGTGTACGTCCCTCATAACCAACATATTCATAGTCTATGATCTACACTCTAAGTAACCTCTAGGTAACCTGAGATTACCCTCACAGGTTCTGTCACTCTCCTTATCTCCTGCTGGGCCTGCCCCAAACCGGAATCCTAGCCAACTACCAACAGTGAATATAGGCCAAATAACCATCCTACCCGACTGCCTTCAGAAAGTATTTACACTCCTTGACTTATTCCACATCTTGTTTTGTTACAGCCAGAATTGAAAATGGATCAAATGTATTTGTTTTTCTTACCTATCGATACACAAAACATAATAATGACAAAGTGAAAACATGTTTGTAGAAAATTTGGCAAATATATTGAAAATTAAATACATAAGTATTCACACACCTGGGTCAATACATGTTAAAATCACCTTTAGCAGTGATTACAGAGTATTTCTGGGTAAGTCTCTAAGAGCTTTGCACACCTGAATTGTACAATATTTGCACATTATTAATTTTTTTAAATAAAAATTCTTTAAGCTCTGTCAAATTGGTTGTTGATCATTGCCACACAGCCATTTTCAAGTCTTGCAATAGATTTTCAAGCTAATTTAAGTCCAAACTGTAAATAGGCCACTCGGGAACATTCAATATCATCCTGGTAAGCAACTCTAGTATAGGACCTCAGACTCGGGCGAAGTTTCACCTTCCAACAGGACAATGTCCCTAAGCACACAGCCAAGACAATGCAGGAGTGGCTTCAGGACAAGTCTCTGAATGTCCTTGAGTGGCATTCAGAGCCCGGACTTCAACCTGATCAAACATCTCTGGAAAGACCTGAAAACAGCTGTGCAGCGACGCTCCCCATCCAACCTGACAGAGCTTGAGAGGATCTGCTGAGAATAATGGGGAGAAGGTCCCCAAATACAGGTGTGCCAAGCTTATAGCGTCATACCCAAGAAGACTTGAGGCTGTAATCACTGCCAAAGGTGCTTCAACAAAGTACTGAGTAAAGGGTCTGAATACCTATGTAAATGCGATTTAATTTGAATTATTTTGCAAAAATGTCTAAAAACCCATTTTTACTAAACCATTATGGGGTATTGTGTGTAGATTGATGAGGGGAAAAAACAATTTAATCAATCAATAAGGCTATAACATAACAAAATGTGGAAAAAGTCAAGGGGTCTGAATGCTTTCTGAATGCTCTGTAAAGGAATATGTAGGACTGCATGACTTTTTGCCACGTTTGATATAAAAAAACACTTAGGTCAATTAGGTGTTGAAAATATGTAAGGGCAGATCTGTTTGTGACAGTCCTTTCACAGACTCTCCTTCACTACCAGACAACCAACCATTCTACCACTGGATTATCCCCTACATCATTAAGGCCTATATTACATTCCAGTTAGTCAATGAGTCTCGAGTGCCTGAAATGGAATCTGTCCTTGTTGCTGCAAAAGTCATCAACGCAAGTCTTTTTTTTCACCTTTTTCCCCCAATTGGTAGTTACAGTCTTGTCCCATCGCTGCAACTCTCGTACGGACACGGGAGTCAAAGGTCAAGAGCCTTGCTCCCCCAAAACATGGCCCTGCCACACCGCACTGCTCACTTAACTCAGAAGCCAGCCGCACCAATGTGTCGGAGGAAACACTGTACAACTGCCGACCGAAGTAGGCAAGCATGTGAACGGACTGCCACAGGAGTAGCTAGAGCGGACATCTCGGGCGGTCAAACCCTCCCCTAACCCCGGCGATGCTGGGCCAATTGTGCGCCGCCTCATGGATCCCCTGGTCACAGCCGGCTGCGACACAGCCTGGGATCAATCAAGGGTCTGTAGTGACACCTCTAGCACTGTGATGCAGTGCCTTAGACCACTGTGCCACTCGGGAAGCCCTATTTCTCACCCAGATTTGAACCTAAATCCAATGATATTACATTTTTGTTGTTGATTTCATGTTGAATTCATGTTATTTGACAACTCAACCAAATGTAAATGCAAAACTAGATGTTGAACTGACGTCTATGCCCAGTGGCTATGTGCTTGTGTCGTGAAAAACCTGAACACACATTGAAAAGCTAGTTGGCATCAGCTATCCAAACACACTCATAGTTCTAGTTGTAACAAGAGCCTTATGAAACCCTTTTAAAGACTGAATAACACAACACAAATTAAACCAGGGCAGTTAATTTGTAGGCGAACGAGTAAATTCAGTTGGCCATATTTGAAGCAGAATCTTTTTATTTTAATTTTTTACACCACAACAATCTTTATGGGCATGAGTGTTGTATACAATTTTAAAAAATATATGTGATTTATCCTCCACAAATGCTATTATGGCAGCCATATTGGATTTTTGATGTCATATTGGATTTGAGGCCAAATCCAGGCTGGCCCCAAAGATAATCTGTGGTAGACCCGCTGACTAAATTGCAAGAGTAAGGGGTAAAGATGCAAAATCCTTCAAGGAGCCTTGGACCCCAAAAATGTAATTTTGATGTCTGAGCCCACTTGTTTTCCTTAGAGCCGATTACAATAACCACAACATCAAAATACATGTGTAATTGTATGTATTTTTGTCAGGCGGGACCATACAGCACTGAATGAGAGCACATTTGACTTGGAAGTTGTCTATTAGAGCTTGCGATATAGGATTACATGAGTTTATGTGGCCCATCCCCCTCCAGCCTGGCATTATTCTGCACTGTTTAGGTGTAGGGCAGGGGTTACCAAACTTTTTTGGCCCAGGACCCCTGGGCTACCCTTCACCAGATATGAGCGGGTGAAGGGAAGCCTACCATGAATTCTATGGTGATTTCAAGACAACTGGGAACTCGTAAAAATACGAGGTCAAATCATGACGTCTGTGAACTTCAGGTCGGAAAGTCAGAGCTCTCGAAAGAGGCCCAGGTACCCGAGCTGGAATTCCAAGTTGGATGACTGTTCAAAAAATTATCCCAGTAGGAGGTCGTTTCTTTATGAGTTCCCAGTTATCTTGAACGCACTGAAATCTAAAGTCAGAGATTCCCGAGTTCCCAGTTGTTTTGAAAGCAGCATTAATGCTCATAGGGAGATGGAAGGGTATTCCCTTTGACCTGCCCGCCGTCCCGTGATAGATGGAGCCCCATCTGTGCAAAAGCCCACCAGTCGATCCCATGTGGAATCCCATGTGGAATCTGTTTTTCGTCAATTTAGCCAGACAGCACACTGAACATCCCATATACCGTTTTATGCTCAGGAATCATGAGACAGAACAATATGTCCTCGTGAATAGCATCCCCTGACATGTGTAGCGAAGATAAGTCAATGCGTGGGCATCTTGGCCTTCACAGCTAACGTCCATTTGGAGAGCATAAGCTGTGGAGTTTGAGTCCTTCAGCCAGTGTTTTTGTCGTTTAACAGTATTATCTGACAAAGGTATTGTTGTAAGTTTCTGTGCCTCTGCCTCCCCACACATTGTTTTCACCATATCAATTGCGGACGGTAGTATCAGCGTCCCTACAATAGTGTGTGGTTTCATAGCGTTGCGGGCTTAGCCATTCACGGTGGGAATGATTCAAGTGCAAAGGTCAAGTGCAGCCTTTTCCCATGATCTAAGGGCGCTCTCTGGTTGAATTTTATCCTTGAGATTTTAATTATTTTTATTTTTTAAGGTTAAGCACATTACAATGATTTTGAGATACAAAGACAATATTACAATATTTCTGTATTTGTATATATATATATTTTTCAGGGTTCTGGAAATTCTCCTGTGACCCCAT
>NC_056447.1:30768362-30783362 GCF_018296145.1 Oncorhynchus tshawytscha | reverse complement strand
CACTCTCTCTCTTCCTCAGTCTCTGTTAACTCTGAGCACTGGCATGTAAGGAGATAGCAGCCATGGTAAAGGCTATGAGCCCCATCACTACAGATGAGGAGTCACATTACACACAGACCCCCCAAGCTAACCAACCCTTCACACACACACCAAGACCTGCCAGTACAGCCCAACGTGATTCTTTTGAGCTTTCCTTTCCCAGTATAACAAACACAACGCTCAAAAAATGAACAGTAGTTGAATTAATCCAAATATAACATTGGGTAAACAACAACATAAACCTAAAGACACTCTGACCTGTCAGAGCCGAGATGCTTGACCAGAGCAGAAAATAGGCCAAGTCGGTTTCTCCCCCTGTCAAGACATCACAGAGAGAGGGGACTTGTGGGCCCATCCAGGGTTACAGTCTGGTACAGGGGACATGCTATGTCACTACACATCTCTCGGTCTTTCATCTGCATGGACACCTGTCCACGGTAATGCTGTGCCAGCACTGGCAGCACATTACACTGAGGTATTAGAACAATCATTCTGATTAAAGAAAGAAGAAGGCGATGCACTATATTTCTCCAAAAGCATCTTAGATACAACATTTGCATCCACAAATATCCCATTATGTAAAGGGTGTCATCACAGTTTGCAGGCCTTTAGAGTGTGTGGTTGAAGAATGTCCCATTGGTACCAGGTCATTCTGAGTGAGAACCCCTAAACTATGGCTTTAACATGATGTATCATCAGTTAGGGAGTCCAGTAGTGACACACTCACATGATCAGTATGAGAAAATAAATATCAACTCACGTTGGCATAATGAATCCCAAGCCTTGAAGAATATCAGTGAAAATCTCTGCCACGGGCAGATTCACTGTAACTAATGGTTGGTCATAGTTGCATAATGCCCTATTAGTATATCAGAGAATCTGAGGAGCATTATTGCGTTTTGAAAAACGTATTGTTATCAGTGTGCTAGAGAGCACAAGAACATGGTCATTGCATGTCTGTCAGTACCTTATGATGTTAAACCAAACACTGATAGGTGGCAGAGATAAGTGATTAGAGTGGCATACAGTGACATTCATCATGAAGCAGACATTACAAGCCAGTGCTGTACAGTACATCCATGTAACTGCATGATTGGAGTTATTTACTAACCTGTCAGCGGCAGTACAGTTGACTCTGTGTCAAGGCTCCTAACACAGTGGAATGGCTGTGAGAGACTCTCAGTTGTTCTCGCAGAGCGTTAGGAAGAGTTGTCCTCTCCCCTCACCTCATCTTTAGCAGTATCGTGACCTTGCTCTGCGCAGCTGAAAGATAACGCCATGTTTGTCCTGATCTGTGACCCGCTGTTTGATCTCTCCAGCATGAACTATTATTAAATCATTATTGAAGTATTACCGGTGGGAACAAGGGACCTCAAACAGTAAGCGGTTCTTTTATGTCCATCTGCTGTGCCAAGTTGCATGTCCATAAACTACTCTCCTGTTGAACGAACAGCTAATCAATAGACCATAACAATACTATACGTTTATTGTGAATACATCATATTTGCACAAGAATCACAACCATGTTATATAAACATTATAGCTCCTTTTTTCAGTTTCTTTTTTTTCTTTTCTTTTTTTACAGTAAATATCGTTATTGTACAAATGTATACAAAATGTAATCAGGCTAGTCAAGTTACACAAAAGAGAAGTCATGTATTAAAGCACAATCAAGGATTTCCCCAGGGACATGCCTGTACCAGGGCTACATAATGTTCTTGGTGTTAAACACACGTCAACACGTGACTCCGATAAACAGCCATGATCCTGAACGCCAAACCATTTAGTCACACGATGGCCATGGCAGAAAGGACAACACTGGCAGCGATAGGCCCTGATGTAAACAGGACATAACATTTTGGGTTAGGGTTACAGTGCTGCTTTTTTTGTCATGTGTAGTTTACAGTGAACTTAACTTTTGGTAAGGTTGGGATAAGAGTGGGGTAAGACTTGAAACTGTCTGTGGTAACAGTGCCTGTACCTTGGTCCTCTCCATCATGGCCAAACAGTGACTTATCCATGGTTTGAGGAGCGTCCAACATCGAACAGACTCATCCCGTCACATTGCAGCATTCTGACACCGAGCTTTCAGCGTCTCGTTGACAGCACTTAGAGAGCAACACAAAGAAGAAACAAGCAGTAGAAGAGGACGGAAAAGAAACAGTCTTTATACTGTATATGCTGATATCATTCTCCAGTTGTCTGCTCACCAGGGCATGTGATACAAACTCCTGTAGTCTTTTGGAAAGCTTTTCTGTCTTTCACTTTGCTGAAATCCTGAGTCTGGGGATCCAGAGGAAACTAACTTCAGGAGCACATTGTTCTACAGAGGTGGGTTCAAGTCTGTCTGGCAGTCTGAAGGTGAATGAGACTGACACCCAGGCTAGATAGATACCAGCTAGTTATGTAACATAGGAAACACATCTCTGAGCTACTGCTCCTGCTCTACTACTACACATAGCATACTGTACGGCGTGCAACTGGGACACATTGGGACATCATTCCAATGACTCCCCATCAAAGATTAACTCTGGATATATGAATGGGATGTTGACGCTACATAGGCACTAGGAATCTGATGCATCAAATGAAGCTATACTGTATATGTATCTATAAAGACCTGGGTCAAATAGATAGTGTATCACTTGAGTTGCACTAGATTTCACTTTCCCGGTGCAATGGAACCAATGGAATAGTCCCAAAAGTACAACCATGCTCACTCAGCAAGTGAACCTAAATGCACACCAAAAGTATTTAGGAAGTATTTGGCTCAGGTCATAGATTGGTACCATGGACATAACGATATTAAAGTAGGATTTGACCATGTTATCAGAGTCTCTTTCATGGGCCAACTATCCCCATTACTCTAATGAGCTTTATTTGGTGTCATAGTTAGTGTTGTTCAGCTCTCTGTTGAGTGAACCCTACTCTAGTCTACTGCATCTATTTACTCGCTCCTGGTTGACCTGGAACAATTGGATTATTGAGAATTTTGCTGTCCATTTCAGTTACAGCGTTTGTTGTCTTCATAATGATCTTTTTCTACATATAATAAATATCATAAGCAACAATAATACAAACAACTAGGCATACACAAATCATTTGCTGTCAGTGAAAAATAATATGTTGGCATGAAAGGACAGCCACTCAACCTCCCTCAGACTCAAACCAATACATAGATACTACAGAATTAAAGGGTTTGGTTAGCTCTTACTGTTGCACCATAGAATAGAATAGAATATCTCAGGCAATTGAAACATGGTAGAGAAGAGAAGTGAGCGATGAGAGAGAGCACCCTTTGGCATTGGAGAACGGTGGGAGAACAGGAGAGTGACTCCTCTTCCATACTGGCAGTGAGGTAACACATCAGTGATTACGTTCAGGGGATGGATCGTCAGAAAACAGTCCAATGTAAAACACTGTCTTAGTGAGATGTGAGTGTGTGTGTGTGTGTGTGTGTGTGTGTGCATTTGTGTGTTTGTGTAGGGGTCATGAGTCTCGGGAGCCAGTGAGGAGCCACAGCAGCAGTAGTTGGAGCCCCAACAAGGGCCAGAGAGAGGGGTTTAGAGAGGTCCCGCCCCCACAGTCAGAATCATCCTCCTGTTGGACACAACAAACGGTAATCAGACAGGCAGCCAATGAGATAATTCAAACCAGATTATGTGGCAAATTACAGATTAAACACATATTACAAGGCTGCGTTCAGGAGAGTGCAACATTATTGAAATCTCGGTGTGTGTGTGTGTGTCCTCCTGTTTGATGCCAGTGTTCAGGATATCTGTCAAAATATGTCCCCACGTGTCGGACATACGCAACACCAACACAGGCTCTCCTCAGGGATGTGTTTTGTCCCCACTTCTGTACATCTTGTACACTAATAGTTGTACTAGTTCCCATCCTGACAGACACCTCATTAAGTTCGCTGATGACACTGCCTTGATCAGCCTGTTGCATGATGACGAGGAACATCATGGCCCGTTCCTAGATGACTTTGTAGAGTGGTGTGAGGAATCACACTTGGTCCTCAATACCAACAAGACCAAAGAGATGTGCGTAGACTTCAGGAAGTGTTCACCACCTACCTCTGCAACATCTATCAGAGGTCAGAATTTAGAGATTGTAGAGGAATACAAATACCTGGGTGTCCACTTGGACAATAAGCTTCAGTGGAGTAAATGTAAAGACCTGGTCTACAAAAAGAGCCAACAGAGACTGTTCTTTCTCAAAAAGTTGGGATCATTTAATATAGACTCTACTATACTGACTCTGTTTTACAAATCTTTCATTGAGAGTATTTGAACTTGTTGTATTGTTTGTTGGTTTGGCAATGTCACTGACAACCACAGCAAGCAAGGTACTTGGAGTCAGACAGACAGGCCTGGATGAGATCTTTAAGGTCAGGACCCTCCGTAAGGCTCACAAAATCATTTTAGACCCAAGTCACCCCCTGTACCTGGACTTTGAACTACTCCCCTCTGGGCGCAGGTATAGGGCATCCCTCAGCAGGAAGAACACAACTAGACAATCATTTGTGCCAGGTGTGATATCCCTCCTAAATAGCTTGGGCTAATGTTCCTATCGACCTAGAAAGGACAACAAGCTAGTCTCTTTTTATTGGTATGCAACTGTTATGAAAGTTGATTGTCAATTTATTTTGTTACTTAAACGTCACTTTAAACGTGTAAATGACACTGCAACAATAAAGTCAGTAAATTAAATATCTGTGCATGCTCTTGGCCTTGGTGTGTGTGTATGTTTACGTGTGTGTGTGTGTGTGTGTCGTACAGTACAGCACATCGTCAAAGGTAGGAAACCCATCTGTTGCTTCCTCAATGTACTCTAGAGGGAATATAGACTGCAGAGGAACTTCCATCGTTCAGTTGGGGAAGAGGGCTTTGTCCTACATTCACTCTCTGAAGAGGATCTACATCCTCTGTATAATACCTGTACCCCCCATTCCCAGGCCAGCCGAAACATCGCTCCCGGCCTGTGTGTGTGTGACAGGTCTATTATGGGCAGTACGAAGACTGTGTGTAGGCAAGGGAAATACTGTGGGGTATGTTAAATATTTACATGAGTGATGTCAGTATTTTTCAGAGTAGGAGATGATGTCACATTCACAGTAGCAGCCTTCTCACCATCAATCACATTCCATCCACATCAACATGACTTAACAGTACACTATTCACCTGGTGTAGAATTACATGATCAAGTGGTAGATGCCTTTCTTTTGCTCTGGGTTTATCCAAGTGTGTTTATGCATTTGATGGACGTATTAGAAGCCACGTAGTAATTGATACCACATAGCTAGTATCAATTACGTGTAAGGTCTGATTATTGGAAGGTTTCAGGTCAGTTAGTAGTTGATGTGTGTAAGGCCTGACTATCAACAGTGGTGGAGTGACATGTCTCAGTTCAGTTTGTATTGAAGGACACTGACCCTGGGCCCAGCATCAACACCTGCAGCAACAGGAGGAGGGGGACAGGACTCAGACCAGAGACACCGCTGATTGGACACAGGGGCTCATCCTACCATTTCAAACAAGAGCCAACGGAGATGCAAAATGAAGGATGGAAATTGGAAATAGAAAAAGAGACAAGGAGAAAGAAAAAATGTAAAAGATGAGAATGAAGATTTCATGCAAAAACACGTAATGACAGTTACTGTAGTGCCAGTTAATGAAAGTCAGTTTAAAGGGTGAGATAATGCAGGATGATATAACTTAATGAAATATGTCAGAAAGATGAGAGAATGAACATGAGAAGACCTGTCATGCAAGCAACCAGTTCATTTGATGGAACAAAAAAGATCCCTGAGAGCAAAATGTAAAACAGATAAACAAATTCATGCAATCAGGCAATGAAGAACATTCAAACCAAGAGATAGAGAAAGAGAACTTACGTCTATGTTGTTGTCGAAACACACGTCAGGTCCTTTCCTGTATCTGGGGTTCTGAGCCAGCTCACATGGGTCTGGACCCTGGGCTGCACACACACACACTAAGGAAATACTAACACACTCACACCTCCTATTAGTACAATACTCCCACTCTGATCTTAAATACTGACACGTCCTGGTCAAACATACTGTAGATCTCTAACATCTCACACCTTTAACACGCTCCCTTACAAACTCAGACATATCACCCTGTCTGTGGCAGAGTATTATCCTTTAACACGCTCCCTTACAAACTCAGACATATCACCCTGTCTGTGGCAGAGTATTATCCTTTAACACGCTCCCTTACAAACTCAGACATATCACCCTATCTGTGGCAGAGTATTATCCTTTAACACGCTCCCTTACAAACTCAGACATATCCTTTAACACACGCTCCCTTACAAACTCAGACATATCACCCTGTCTGTGGCAGAGTATTATCCTTTAACACGCTCCCTTACAAACTCAGACATATCACCCTGTCTGTGGCAGAGTATTATCCTTTAACACGCTCCCTTACAAACCCTCAGACATATCACCCTCCCTTACAAACTCTGTGGCAGAGTATTATCCTTTAACACGCTCCCTTACAAACTCAGACATATCACCCTATCTGTGGCAGAGTATTATCCTTTAACACGCTCCCTTACAAACTCAGACATATCACCCTGTCTGTGGCAGAGTATTATCCTTTAACACGCTCCCTTACAATCTCAGACATATCACTCTGTCTGTGGCAGAGTATTATCCTTTAACAACTCCATTCATCATGATTGAACATGACACTGTGATTGGACAGACTCTCTTGCTGATAAATAGTGTGCAATACAGGGAGTGTGTACATTTTATAGCTTAACTCGCTGTATGTGTGAGTGTGTGTGTGTGTTTAGTCCTCATTATCAGCATATTGAGTCGTAATAAACTACAGGCCTCTGGTTTGACCCCCCTCTGAACTCTGAAGATGACACTTTTACTGTTATACCAGCAGGAAGCTAAATCCCCAGACACATATGTCTCGTACACACACACACGCACACGCACACACACAGTGATTCAAAGTGATCCCAACGTGGGCTCCAGATGTTCCATTCAGATACATAGCTCCATATGAATTTAGACTTGACAAAACATGACTCGAGTTTTTCACTCCAGCAGTAATACTAACTAAATGAATGCAACTGTACTACCATGTGTCCTGCTGATGGATGATGTAGTTATATGTGAGGGCACTTCTTATCTACAGCCATGTGGCTTCAATACACAGGCTTGGTATTATGTTGATAATGGTAGCAACATGTAGATAGATACAGTGCTGCTGAGCTTCTGTTACCGTTTGTCAAATGTAGAGGTTTGTATGTGTGTGTGGGCGTACGTGTCAAAGGATACAGGGTTGCTCAGCTTGTCTTAGTGGTCTGGGGTCACAAGACAGACAGGTGGCCTTGGCATCAGTGATCAGAAACACCAGGTTAGTGTGGGGCAGCTTCTCAGCTCGATACATCCTGAAACACACACACACAGTGTTATAGTAAGATACTTAGCATTATACATCATGAAAGGGTGAGAGGAGAGGTGAGAGAGGGGGAGAGGAGAGGAGATGAGAGGTGAGGGAGGGAGGGAAGAGAGGATATGAGAGGTGAGGGAGGGGAGAGAGGAGAGGAGAGGAGAGGAAGAGAGGAGATGAGAGGTGAGGGAGGGGAGAGAGGAGAGGAGAGGAGAAGAGAGGAGATGAGAGGTGAGGGAGGGGAGAGAGGGGGAGAGGAGAGGTGAGAGAGGGGAGAGGAGAGGTGAGAGAGGGAGAGAGGAGAGGAGAGGAAGAGAGGAGATGAGAGGTGAGGGAGGGGAGAGAGGAGAGAGAACACTTCCCTTCCATTGGAATGTTATTTTATTCTTTCAATGGAATTCAGCATTATTCCAAGACAGAAGGAAAAGGCTCCACTAGATTTCAACCCTAAAACAAATGGAAACACTCCCAACAGACTAACAAAGCTTACACACAAAATGCTCTTATCTGCCTCAGATAAGAGTAAACCATAAACGCTGCTCATTCCTTCTGCCTCCTGCGACATCACACATATGGGCTACCGTGGTGAAATACACTATATATACAAAAGTATGTGGACACCCCATCAAATTAGTGGATTTGGCTATTTCAGCCACACCCGTTGCTGACAGGTGTATAAACTCGAGCACATAGCTCGAGTTTATAGCCATGCAATCTCCATTCTACTGCCAATGGCCTTACTGAAGAGCTCAGTGACTTTTAACGTGGCCCCGCCATAGGATGCCACCATTCCAACAAGTCAGTTTGTCAAATTTTTGCCCTGCTAGTGGAAAGTTATAGGCGCAACAACGGCTCAGCCGCGAAGTGGTAGGCCACACAAGCTCACAGAACGGGATCACCGAGTGCTGAAGTGTGTAGCGCCCAAAAATCATCTGTCCTCAGATGCAACACTCACTATCGAGTTCCAAACTGCCTCTGGAAGCAACGTCAGCACAATAACTGTTCGTCAGGAGCTTCATGAAATGGGTTTCCCTGGCTGAGCAGGCACACACAAGCCTAAGATCACCATGCGCAATGCCAAGCGTCGGCTGGAGTTGTGTAAAGTTCACCGCCATTGAACTGGAAAAGTGTAAAAGCGTTCTCTGGATTGATGAATCACTCTTCACCATCTGGCAGTCCGATGGATGAATCTGGGTTTGGCGGTTGCAGGAGAACGCTACCTGCCTAAGGAATAATGGTCTGGGGCTGTTTTTCATGGTTCGGGAAAGGCCCCTTAGTCCCAGTGAAGGGAAATCTTTATGCTACAGCATACAATGAGATTCTAGGCCAGCCTTTCCTAAAGTATGGGTCGCGACCCAAGGTGGGTTGTGGACCTGCACAGAGCTCTTTTGTGGCAACAGTTTGGTGAAGGCCCTTTCCTGTTTCAGCATGACAATGCCCCCGTGCACAAAGCAAGGTCCATATAGAAATGGTTTGTAGAGATCGGTGTGGAAGAACTTGACTGGCCTACACATATGAATATATTAATTGGAAAGCAGACTGTGAGCTAGGACTAATCACTTCAACATCAGTGCCCGACCTCACTAATGCTCTTGTGGCTGAATGGAAGCAAGTCCCCGCAACAATGTTCCAACATCTAGTGGAAAGCCTTCCCAGAAGAGTGGAGGCAGTTATAGCAGGAAAGGGGGGGACCAACTCCATAATAATGCCTATGATTTTGGAATGAGATGTTCGACGAGCAGGTGTCCACATACCTTTGGTCATGTGGTGTATATGTGGTTCAGATGAACAAACAGCAATTAATAAATCACACACATTCTACAGGGCAGTGGAGCCACCGCCTCCTCTCGTCTGTGGCTCTTTCTTTATGGTGCTCGTTAAAGTTTACATGTCTTTAGTCATTAATATTGACGAGAAAAACGTTAGTCGCATGGGGCTCATATACCCACTGCAGTTCTACCACATTCAGCCCTCACACCACATGTGAGTTGCAGCACAAAAACAGGGGAAAAGGTTGGGAGAGCGCTCTCAGCAAACATTGTTTCCCCCTGTGTTCAGCTTCTGACAGATCAATGTAATGTGTCTGATCAGAGCCCAGCCGACAGCAGCTGCCTGAACAGAGCTGGAAATCACAGAGGAAAGCAGGAAACTGACCCCATTCTGCATCTACAATTATCCAGGAAGGAGAATCTCCCTTTTCACACACACCCACACACACACACACACACACACACACACACACACACACACACACACACACACACACACACACACACACACACACACACCTGGAGCAGTTTCCACAGTCAAGGACTCCCGAGTAGGATCTCTCTTCGTTGTCGAAGAAGTACTGAGTCTGCTCTGTGATACAACTCTCCTTAAACATGTTAGCTGACATGTCATCATCTGAATCCACTAGAGAGAGAGAGAGAGAGAGAGAGAAAGAGAGATAGATACAGAGAAAGAGATAGAGAATCCACTACTGTCACCATACGTAACCAAAAACACAAATCAACAAACAAGCAAACCAAACAGGTCTGTGCTTACAACTCCTCCACATAACTACTCCAAAGCCCAAGGATATTTACACTATATTAACAGCCCATTTAAGCGACAACAAACATATTGTACCTTTATAAATTGACTGTTGTATAATCACATAATTACATCCAATATACTGTACCCTAACACTCACCTGCCTCTACGAAGCTGGGGAATATGAGACCATAGAAGACTTGCTGCATTATCGACCTAGAGAGACAAACAAACACATTACTGTTGGTCTAAACAGCAGACCATATCTAAACAGTAGTTACAGTAACCAGCCCATTTACTCACCAGGTAGCAGTGGAGGCCCACCAACCTATACTCAGCATGTCTGCTATAGTGGGCTGGAGAGTGAAGAGGAGAGCAGCACTGAGTGCACAATTCACAACATAAGGACAAAATACAGTGCCTTGCGAAAGTATTCGGCCCCCTTGAACTTTGCGACCTTTTGCCACATTTCAGGCTTCAAACATAAAGATATAAAACTGTATTTTTTTGTGAAGAATCAACAACAAGTGGGACACAATCATGAAGTGGAACGACATTTATTGGATATTTCAAACTTTTTTAACAAATCAAAAACTGAAAAATTGGGCGTGCAAAATTATTCAGCCCCTTTACTTTCAGTGCAGCAAACTCTCTCCAGAAGTTCAGTGAGGATCTCTGAATGATCCAATGTTGACCTAAATGACTAATGATGATAAATACAATCCACCTGTGTGTAATCAAGTCTCCGTATAAATGCACCTGCACTGTGATAGTCTCAGAGGTCCGTTAAAAGCGCAGAGAGCATCATGAAGAACAAGGAACACACCAGGCAGGTCCGAGATACTGTTGTGAAGAAGTTTAAAGCCGGATATGGATACAAAAAGATTTCCCAAGCTTTAAACATCCCAAGGAGCACTGTGCAAGCGATAATATTGAAATGGAAGGAGTATCAGACCACTGCAAATCTACCAAGACCCGGCCGTCCCTCTAAACTTTCAGCTCATACAAGGAGAAGACTGATCAGAGATGCAGCCAAGAGGCCCATGATCACTCTGGATGAACTGCAGAGATCTACAGCTGAGGTGGGAGACTCTGTCCATAGGACAACAATCAGTCGTTTATAGCACAAATCTGGCCTTTATGGAAGAGTGGCAAGAAGAAAGCCATTTCTTAAAGATATCCATAAAAAGTGTCATTTAAAGTTTGCCACAAGCCACCTGGGAGACACACCAAACATGTGGAAGAAGGTGCTCTGGTCAGATGAAACCAAAATTGAACTTTTTGGCAACAATGCAAAACGTTATGTTTTTCAAAAACTGAAAAATTGGGTGTGCAAAATTATTCAGCCCCCTTAAGTTAATACTTTGTAGCGCCACCTTTTGCTGCGATTACAGCTGTAAGTCACTTGGGGTATGTCTCTATCAGTTTTGCACATCGAGAGACTGAAAATGTTTCCCATTCCACCTTGCAAAACAGCTCGAGCTCAGTGAGGTTGGATGGAGAGCATTTGTGAACAGCAGTTTTCAGTTCTTTTCACAGATTCTCGATTGGATTCAGGTTTGGACTTTGATTTGGCCATTCTAACACCTGGATATGTTTATTTTTGAACCATTCCATTGTAGATTTTGCTTTATGTTTTGGATCATTGTCTTGTTGGAAGACAAATCTCCGTCCCAGTCTCAGGTCTTTTGCAGACTCCATCAGGTTTTCTTCCAGAATGGTCCTGTATTTGGCTCCATCCATCTTCCTATCAATTTTAACCATCTTCCCTGTCCCTGCTGAAGAAAAGCAGGCCCAAACCATGATGCTGCCACCACCATGTTTGACAGTGGGGATGGTGTGTTCAGGGTGATGAGCTGTGTTGCTTTTACGCCAAACATAACGTTTTGCATTGTTGCCAAAAAGTTCAATTTTGGTTTCATCTGACCAGAGCACCTTCTTCCACATGTTTGGTGTGTCTCCCAGGTGGCTTCTGGCAAACTTTAAACGACACATTTTATGGATATCTTTAAGAAATGGCTTTCTTCTTGCCACTCTTCCATAAAGGCCAGATTTGTGCTATAAACGACTGATTGTTGTCCTATGGACAGAGTCTCCCACTTCAGCTGTAGATCTCTGCAGTTCATCCAGAGTGATCATGGGCCTCTTGGCTGCATCTCTGATCAGTCTTCTCCTTGTATGAGCTGAAAGTTTAGAGGGACGGCCGGGTCTTGGTAGATTTGCAGTGGTCTGATACTCCTTCCATTTCAATATTATCGCTTGCACAGTGCTCCTTGGGATGTTTAAAGCTTGGGAAATCTTTTTGTATCCAAATCCGGCTTTAAACTTCTTCACAACAGTATCTCGGACCTGCCTGGTGTGTTCCTTGTTCTTCATGATGCTCTCTGCGCTTTTAACGGACCTCTGAGACTATCACAGTGCAGGTGCATTTATACGGAGACTTGATTACACACAGGTGGATTGTATTTATCATCATTAGTCATTTAGGTAAACATTGGATCATTCAGAGATCCTCACTGAACTTCTGGAGAGAGTTTGCTGCACTGAAAGTAAAGGGGCTGAATAATTTTGCACGACCAATTTTTCAGTTTTTGATTTGTTAAAAAAGTTTGAAATATCCAATAAATGTCGTTCCACTTCATGATTGTGTCCCACTTGTTGTTGATTCTTCACAAAAAAATACAGTTTTATATCTTTATGTTTGAAGCCTGAAATGTGGCAAAAGGTCGCAAAGTTCAAGGGGGCCGAATACTTTCGCAAGGCACTGTATATGCATATACAGTGCATTCAAAAAGTATTCAGACCCCTTCACTTTTCCCACAATTTGTTACGTTACAGCCTTTTTCTAAAAATGATTCTACACACAATACCCCATAATGACAAAGCAAAAACAGTTGTCGAAGTGTTTTAAGTTTTACAAATAAGAAACAGAAATAGCTTATTTGCATAAATATTCAGACCCTTTGCTATGAGACTCGAAATTGAGCTCAGGTGCATTCTGTTTCCATTGATCATCCATGAGATGTTTCTACAACTTGATTGGAGTCCACCTGTGGTAAATTCAATTGATTGGACATGATTTGGAAAGGCACACACCTGTCTATATAAGGTCCCACAGTTGACAGTGCATGTCAGAGCAAAAACCAAGCCATACGGTCAAAGAAATTGTCCGTAGAGCTCCGTGACAGGATGGTGTCGAGGCACAGATCTGGGGAAGGGTACCAAAACATGTCTGCAGCATTGAAGGTCCCCAAGAACACAGTGGCCTCCATCATTCTGAAATGGAAGAAGTTTGGAACCACCAATACTCTTCATAGAGCTGGCCGCCCGGCTAAACTGAGCAATCGGGGGAGAAGGGCCTTGGTCAGGGAAGTGAACAAGAACATGTTGGTCACTCTGACAGAGCTCCAGAGTTCCTCTGTGGAGATGGGAGAATGGAGCAAAGTACAAAGAGATCCTTAATGAAAACCTGCTCCAGAGTACTCAGGACCTCAGACTGATGCAAAGGTTCACCTTCCAACAGGACAACGACCCTAAGCATACAGCCATGACAATGCATGAGTGGCTTCGGGACAAGTCTCTGAATGTCCTTGAGTAGCCCAGCCAGAGCCCGGACTTCAACCCGATCGAACATCTCTGGAGAGACCTGAAAATAGCTGTGCAGCGACGCTCCCCATCCAACCTGACAGAGCTTGAGAGGATCTGCAGAGAAGAATGGGAGAAACTCCCCAAATACAGGTGTGCCAAGCTTGTAGCGTCATACCCAGGAAGACTCACGGCTGTAATCGCTGCCAAAGGGGCTTCAACAAAGTACTGAGTAAAGGGTCTGAATACTTATGTAAATGTTATATTTCCCTTTTTTTTATAGGTTTGCAAACATTTTCTAAAAACCTGTTTTTGCTTTGTCGTGATGGGGTATTGTGTGTAGATTGATGAGGGGAAAAAACGATTTAATCCATAGTTGAATAAGGCTGTAGCGTAAGTGAAGGGGTCTGAATACTTTCTGAATGCACTGTATGTAACAGAAGAGGTAACCAAAGCAAGATAATGCATTTATGCATGTGTGTGTGCTGTGTGTGCGTGTCTCTCACCACATAGACAGATCGTGGCCCTGCAGCAGCCTTGCTGTCTCTCTCAGGATCGCAGACTGACTGGTAGTCGTAGGTCTTGTTGAAGGAGTACAGAGACGTGTTGACCAGACTGATCATCACGACTGGGTCTACCTCCCCAAAGAACTGACCAATCTGTACTCAGGGAACAGAGAGAGCTGCGTTCAACTACCACACCTACACATTTATTCATAAAGAACTGACCTATCGATGCACACAGAGAACAAGGTTGTACTCAAGACTCCCCACGGAGAACTAGAGGAGCATTCAACAACCAAAGAGGTAAAATGGATGCCTGCTCTATGCATTAGAAAGCCTAGATCCAAAATGAATGGGGAGGTGTGAACTACCTAATCCAATTTAACTAGTAGAGCCAAAACATGCCATTCACTTAGATTGAAGACTGCAGGATTCTCCTAAGGAGTATAGTAGGATATAGTAGGATATATATAGGATATAAGGAGTATAGTAGGATATATATAGGATATAAGGAGTATAGTAGGATATAGTAGGATATATATAGGATATAAGGAGTATAGTAGGATATAGTAGGATATATATAGGATATAAGGAGTATAGTAGGATATACAACGCAGATTCAGCATGACTTTAGACCACATGAAATGTATGAAAACATCTGTCCAACTTTGATACAGGGGTGAACTCTCTCTTTAATAGGGGTTAGCATAACAGAGTGGGAACCTCTCCCTTTCTCTCCCTCTCTCTCTGATACTGTTCCAGAGACTAACCCTTTACTCTGCTGGAGAAGCAGACTTCTGTACTACAGGAGCTTTTAAACACACTCTAACAGGACACAATGGGCTCAGAACGATGCCATACCCATGTCATAATCATGTCATAAGGCGTATATATGA
>NC_056447.1:30718362-30760862 GCF_018296145.1 Oncorhynchus tshawytscha | reverse complement strand
TAGAACTCTTTGGCCTGAATGCCAAGCATCACGTCTGGAGGAAAAATGGCACCATCCCTACAGTGAAGCATGGTGGTGGCAGCGTCATGCTGTGGGGATGTTTTTCAGCAGCAGGGACTGGGAGACTAGTCAGGATCTAGGGAATGATGAACAGAGAAAGGTACAGAGAGATCCTTAATGAAAACCTGCTCCATAGTGCTCAGGACCTCAGACTGGGACAAAGGTTCACCTACCAACAGGACAACAACCCTAAGCACACAGACAAGACAACACAGGAGTGGCTCTGAATGTCTCTGAATATCCTTGAGTGGCCCAGCCAGAGCCCGTACTTGAACCCAATCGAACATCTCTGGAGAGACCTGAAAATAGCTGTGCAGCGACACTCCCCATCCAACCTGACAGAGCTTGTGAGGATCTGCAGAGAAGAATGGTAGAAACTCCCCAAATACAGGTGTGTCACGCTTGCAAAGACATACCGAAGAGGACTCGAGGCTGTAATCACTGCCAAAGGTGCTTCAACATAGTGCTGAGTAAATGGTCTGAATACCTTTGTAAATGTTATATTTCAGTTTTTATACTTTTCATAAATTTGCAAAAAAATTTAAAATCTGTTTTTATTTTGTCATTCTGGGGTATTGTGTGTAAATTGATGAGGAAAAAAACTGCAATTTAGTCAATTTTAGAACAAGGCTGTAACATAATAAAATGTGGAAAAAGGAAAGGAGTCTGAATACTTTCCGAATGCACTGTATGTGTATTTCACACTATATTGAGGTAAAATTACTATGATGCTTGTATGGGATGCCAACCTCAACACGTTCATGTCATCTGAACCAATCAATTGCATTTACAGTTATAATTGACTGACTACCACCATTGATTTCTGTATGCTAGCTATACTAACGGGAGTTAGCATTTAGCAGTCACTTCTAAACCTGAAAAGTGACAACTTCTAAATGGTATGCAGCGAAAACAGCCACATATCCAAATAACACTTAAGTAACCACAATGTGGGTTTGTTACAATACATACTGTAAATTATGACGGATATGTTCAAACGGATTTGTTCAAATCAAATTTGTTGAATGTGTGCCAATCTGGTCAATGGAAGCATCGCCTCATTTACCACATCTATAACAGAGGCTCAGGAACCATCTAGACTAATCACAGAGGCATGAGCTAAATATTCCATTGTCTTTGAAGCTCACCTCGCTCTCCCAGGAGAAATCACTAGTCCATCTGAACAGTGTGTGTCTTGGAGAGCCCTACAAAGAGGCCTACACATCACTGTGTCCAGAACATTTGAAAATAAATTGTTGTATTCCCTGAGAGTCACTTCTCTTTATGTCCTAATTCTTTGAGTTCTTTATTCAGTAAATTGTTCCTGTTTATGTGAGCATGTGTGTGTATGGCGTGATGAATGCATGTTGAGGTAATTACTGTGGTGTCTTCAGAACACACCATGTCTTGGCATAGCTGGTCATGTGTCTTTCTTTGATCATATTTTACTGGTAAAACACAGACAAGACTCTCATAGCAACAGACATTAGCAAATAGCAGTACTAGCTGCCTGGTGTTTCTCCAAAAAGACATCAACAAGATGGTGAGTCGACTAACTGTCTATATGACTCATGTAACTGACTCAATGTGTACATGTAGATGATGCCCTGATGGCGGTCAGTGTGTGTGTGTGTGTGTGTGTGTGTGTGTGTGTGTGTGTGTGTGTGTGTGTGTGTGTGTGTGTGTGTGTGAGCGTGTGCGTGTGTGTGTGTGTGTGGCACTCACAATGACTGCTCCTTCCACAGTTTGACCAGATCAGCAGTCAACCCAGCGTCCAACAGCAGCCTACTGACCAGAGTCACATTACCTAGACAGGAAGACATTGTTACTGAAGTATCTTCCACAGTAAACCCCTTGGTAAACTGCAAGGATGACACATAGGAGTTTAGATGGCTTGAGTTTGCTTAGACAACACAGAGGACATTGCAATCCATTAGCTTAAGAATTTGTTCTTAACTGACTTGCCTAGTTAAATAAAGGTAAAATAAAGTAATAAAATAAAAAAGCTGACACAGAGGACATTGATAGGATCTCCAGTAGCTGATACCCATTAGATGATGACACTATAGAGGTTCTGAGTCACACAGTAGCATGACAACATCAGGTTCTAGAAGCTCAGTCGATCAGGATGATATCAGACTACACTAATCCAATGCCTACCGCGTTAGATAAGGTTGATGTCATTCCTGGCCAGACCAGACTAATCAAACGCCTCTCTCGGACCTTCACAGGGCTATGGAACACCATAAAATCAAAGTGGTGGGAAACCCTCCTGACTCCCCCCACTAAACCCTCCCCCTGGGTGGGTATAATAGGTAGAGGAATTCCATCTGTGTGTGTGTGTGTGTGTGTGTGTGTGTGTGTGTATGTGTGTGTATGTGTGCATATGTGTGTGCGTGCATGCGTGGGTTGTATGTGCGCCTGCGAGTGTTAAACAGCCACGGTAACTTACATGGCTCTTCCAGTGTGTTCCTGTCTATGAACTGGTTGAAGTCCAGGAGGAACTGGGTGTTGTTGTCGTTGTCTTTCAAGCCTTTGCAGTACTCCCTACAGAAATAGTAGACGCTGTATATTAGATACATTACATCTCAAATTCAACCTCCGTACAACATCAAACTCCTTCTATAACGTCTACCTAAATCTACACCGTGCTCCTCAATCCCAGCATAAACTGTGGAATAACCAGATACTCCTAGTGAGTACACTTCAGGAGTAACAATGGTTCAAAATGGAGGTGGTGGAGGAGATTCAGATGTGCGCTGTAGCCACTCACCTTGGGGCGATGAAGGTGTATCCCAACTCATCAAACATCTCCACCCGCAGAGTGTCCATGGCTGAAGAGAATAGAGAGGCATCTTTAGAACCTTACCCACTCTGTAGAGCAGGATTCATGGCCTATACAGCACACCAGACTAATCATTATGGAAATAAAGAACTGAAAGATGAATGAGTGAAACAAGACATGACAGAAAGAGAGAGAGAGAGACAATGATTATGGAGACAAACTCCCATCCATCTTTAAGCTTGGTAGTGCCACTAGTCTGTCAGCATGACTTTTCATGGCTGTTAGGTCAGTACACTCTGCTGACTGTCACTGACAGGCCTTATCTAGAACACTGCTGTCCATTAACTCACTGACAGGCCTTATCTAAAACACTGCTGTCCATTAACTCACTGACAGGCCTTATCTATAACACTGCTGTCCATTAACTCACTGACAGGCTGTATCTAGAACACTGCTGTCCATTAACTCACTGACAGGCCTTACTGCTGTCCATTAACTCACTGACAGGCCTTATCTAAAACACTGCTGTCCATTAACTCACTGACAGGCCTTATCTATAACACTGCTGTCCATTAACTCACTGACAGGCTGTATCTAGAACACTGCTGTCCATTAACTCACTGACAGGCCTTACTGATGTCTATTAACTCACTGACAGGCATTATCTAGAACACTGCTGTCCATTAATTCACTGTCAGGCCTTATCTAGAACACTGCTGTCCATGAACTCATTGTCAGACTTTATCTAAAACACTGCTGTCCATTAACTCACTGACAGGCCGTATCTAGAACACTGCTGTCCATTAACTCACTGACAGGCCTTACTGATGTCCATTAACTCACTGACAGGCATTATCTAGAACACTGCTGTCCATTAACTCACTGTCAGGCCTTACTGATGTCCATTAACTCACTGACAGGCATTATCTAGAACACTGCTGTCCATTACCTCACTGTCAGGCCTTATCTTGAACACTGCTGTCCATTAACTCACTGTCAGGCCTTATCTTGAACACTGCTGTCTATTAACTCACTGACAGGCCTTATCTTGAACACTGCTGTCCATTAACTCACTGACAGAGTCCTGGTTCATCTCAGCCACATACTGGTTAGAGTGATGACAGGTCAATGTGTGTCACACACACACACACACACACACACACACACACACACACACAGTTGAAGTCGGAAATTTACATACACCTTAGCCAAATACATTTAAACTCAGTTTTTCACAAAAATGTAATGTCTTAGGCCAGTTAGGATCATCACTTTATTTTAAGAATGTGAAATGTCAGAATAATAGCAGAGAGACTGATATATTTCAGCTTGTATTTCTTTCATCACATTCCCAGTGAGTCTGAAGTTTACATACACTGAATTAGTATTCGGTAGCATTGCCTTTAAATTGTTTAATTTGGGTCAAACGTGTCGGGTGGCCTTCCACAAGCTTCCCACAATAAGTTGGGTGAATTTTGGCCCATTCCTCCTGACAGAGCTGGTGTAACTGAGTCAGGTTTGTAGGATCCTGTCACGCCCTGACCTTAGAGAGCAGTTTTATTTCTCTATTTGGTTAGGTCAGGGTGTGATTTGTGGTGGCCATTCTATGTTGTCTATTTCTTTGTTTTTGGCCGAGTATGGTTCCCAATCAGAGCTGTCTATCGTTGTCTCTGATTGGGGATCATACTTAGGCAGCCCTTTTTCCCACTTTCTGTTGTGGGATCTTTTCTTTTTGTGTTGCATGTGTTTGCACTAGTAGCTTTATATTCGTTGAGTTTTTTATTGTTTTTTGGTGGAACATTTATTATTAAAGGAAAATGTACGCCTACCACGCTACACCTTGGTCTCATTCTAACAACGAACGTTACAGATCCTTGATCTCACACACTTTTTTAAACATTAGTTGGAAAAATGACTTGTGTCATGCACAAAGTAGATGTCCTAACCGACTTGCCAAAACTATAGTTTGTTAACAAGAAATTTGTGGAATGGTTGAAAAACAAGTTTTAATGACTCCAACCTAAGTGAATTTAAACTTCCGACTTCAACTGTATATGAGGTGCCGGATAGACAGGGAGAAAAGGTGCGGAGTGAAACTGAAGTGATGGAACAAGCAGACAAGGGGAAGAGGATTACTTGCCCTTCTGCCCTGTAGTGACCCCAGATAGAGAGAGAGAGAGAGAGAGAGAGAGAGGGGAGGGAGGGAAAGGAAGGAGATAGAGAGAGGGAGGGAGCGGGAGAGAAAGAGAGAGGGGAGGGAGGGAAAGGAAGGAGATAGAGAAAACAGAACCATTGGGATGTCTTATCAAATTCATATTACAGCAATATAAGAAGTCTTAAAAAGAAGGGAAATGTGATCTAAAACAACCACGCTATCCAAACAGAGAGGTGCTACCATGCAGAGACATGCAATACAGTACATTACGTTCACAGAACATCCTCAGTTACTCCAGCACAGTATCTGTCTCTCCTATTATTCCATGTGACAGGCTTTGGCTTTGGATTTCACTATGTTCTTTCCAATAGAGTTCCTACACTCATAAAGACATCAATGTCCATCAATCAATCCCTTAAAAGAAGACATCACGAGAAAAACGTCATTAAATGGATACAGTCATGCCAGCAGTCTGTGGAACCGTTTACTGATGGTTCAGTATGAAAAGGTTCATGACTATCTGGTGCATAATCAAAGAGTTTCAATAGCATGTAAAACACGACAGGCAGATTTTAGGACATCTCATGTACGGACTGGGAAGGTTAGGAATCACATGGACCTCAGCTGTTCTCTCGTTTACTCTCTGTCAATACAGATTTGTCATTCCTTTTCCCTTCTTTCCTTCCATCTCGTTTCACCTCCTTTTGTTTCGCTCTGTCACTGTGTAGAATTAATATACTTCATCATGCAAACGCAGATACATGATCATGCAGAGACTGGACGACAGATAAGGAACAGTGAGTTATACACCAGGAAATAGACTACTTGCCCCATGGAGCTGTACGGATCCCATGAAGGGGCAGATAGAGGGAGGACAGGAGGGGAACATTAAAGTCAAGAGAGTTGGATAGTTTGTAGAGGTGGATTTATCTTGTACATCAGAGGTACAGTACAGGAACCATGTGATAAAGCCTTGATGAGTAGTTATAAACCAGATCTGGGTAGAGAAAGAGGTGCAGACAGGCAGGCTGTGTAAGGTAACATGCCTCCTCTGCCCTCAGATTCAAAGAAAGGGAACAGGGGAACAAGAGATGGAATAGAGAAAGAACAAGGAGGGCAGGGTGGAGTGCATCAAAGCTGATGGAGGGAGGGAGGGAAGAAGAGATAGGAAGTATGTGATCTGGGAGAGGGTGATGGAGAAGGAGAGTAGGGTGAAGGGAGAGAGAGAGAGAGAGAGAGAGAGAGGCGTCAGCCGACTGGACCATGGGGCCATACTACAAAGGACGAACTTCGGCAAAACTCACTGATTTGAGAGAGCAAAGTTGCTGTGGTGTGTTTCTTTTGTGGCTGCATGCCTGGGTGTGTGTGTTCTCACCCATGGTCTGTCTGATGGTGTCTCCCAGTTTGGCCTGTATGTAGTGTTCACTGTAGGTAGGCAGGACCAGGGCCAAGCTGCGGAAATAAAGGTCATTATATAGGACCCTGTCCTTTCTCTGTTGACACACTGATGCTTGGAAAAACATGTACCATCGACAAGGTGACAGAACACTGAACATCTGCATTTAAACCCATTTCAGTAGTTGAAAAAAGGGTTTTACTGTGATGGAGAGGGACAGAGAGTGCCCCCTACTGGCCAGACCTGATCATATTCATGAAGTAGAGATGTTAGACACGTTACAGCAATCTATCTAATCCTTTCAGATCACTACACATTTGTAGTGCCCCCTACTGGCCAGACCAGGAGATATGGCAAGGGGTTAAAGATTGTTTCTGGACTGGGTCAACATCTTTCAGTCCTCCTGCCTACCTGTAGTCTGTTCCATTGACCTGAGCCCAGGTGTACGTCCTTACTCCTCTGTCGATGTATCTCTGTCAGCGAACACACAGAGGTGTTAAAACAGTCATAATCCTAAATCGTAAACTACACATAACTTACTTCAACCTAAGTCATGCACTGATGCCACTAGGAGATGTATAAGTGAGAATTAGTACTATTGTGTGTCTTACATTGGTGCTGATCTCACCTCATCCTGAGTTTTAACTAGAGTCTCTATGGTCTCTTCACCTGGGTTCCCATCTATCATCATTCTCCTGATCTACACACACACACACACACACACACACACACACACACACACACACACACACACACACACACACACACACACACACACACACACACACACACACACACACACACACACACACACAGAGACAGAGCGAGAGCGAGAGAGAGAGATAATGCATGCATGGTTTTGTGTGTGTGAAAGATAAAATAAATATAAAAAGATATCTTCTTCAACTGTACCCGTGTCAAATGTGTGAACGGTTACAGGGTCTGATCTCAATACCGTTCTCACTCAAAAACACAGTGCACATCTGTACACCAGCGAGAGAGAAAGAGAGGAATAACAACAAGGAGATCGGTAGCACATCTATGTGCTGAACCTCCCTCTTGGAGTGTCTATGTATATGATAGAAGCAGGATGAAAGGAGAGGGAGCGACAGACAGAGTGGGGTATCCACTGCTTCTGTAAACATGTCCTCTCATTTACAGCCAGTCACTGTATGAATCACACTCAATTGACTGGAGACTGGACACAACTAACACCTGTGTGTGTGTGTTTACCTGGACTTTGATGTCGTTCTCCAGTTCAGCATCGAGGAAGTCCAGAGTGACAGGTTCCTGGAATTTAGGATTCTGAGGAGATGTGAGTGTTTAGTCTGGTGGATGAGTTACCACAAAACACACACACACACACACACACACACACACACACACACACACACACACACACACACACACACACACACACACACACACACACACACACACACACACACACACACACACACACACACACACTCTCTCATTCTTGTATATTCAATAGCATGACTTGTTTGATATCGGTCCCACTGAAGCATGTTGAGTTGCTACAGTGAGTTGTAATGAAACGCAGTAGACCAGTAGAAGCCCAAACAGATATATTTGACTAAAACATATACATTTCAGACATTGCTTACATTTGTATACGATCACGTCTCTCTATTTTGCGTGGGAATAAATGGAAACAGATTTCTTTAATAAAAATTACTTAGAGCTCATTTCCTGGTGTATTTACAGTCTTTAATATCCAACAATGAAAATGTAAAAACTAAAAACTTGCTCAGAAAACTTGGGAGGCCAAATAAAATCAGCGCCGCCAGTTGGGAAACCCAGTAGACTGTGTAATGTTTCAGTCAGGGGTTCTTAGCATGGCTTCAGGCCATAGAGTAAAACTCTGCTCCTTACCCTATCCTGTTATTGTGTTCTACAGTATATACTGTACATTCAGACAAAGAGCCTAGTTTATACAGCTGAGAACCAACTGACCTGGAATACTCCAGCTTGTGTGTGTGTGTGTGTGTGTGTGTGTGTGTGTGTGTGCATGCATGCATGCGTGATGGTTGAGTCCGTGTGTGTGTTGAGTGGGTGCCTGCCTGAGTCAGTGTGTGTGTGTGTGTGTGTGTGTGTGTGTGTGTGTGTGTGTTTGATACAGACTAACTGTAGACTGTGTTAATGTCAGTAGTTAAACCCTCAGTGTGCATCAGGGACTTTCTAATGTTATAAAGTAGCAGCAGTAATCCAGAACTACTTTGGTTAAAGCACCAGTAAATGGATGGAACCTGATACTCTGTCTCCTAGCAACGCTGCTCTACCTTTAGACTGTATACACGTTTTAGAAGGTTCATATGGATTTAGTTTCTGCAAAAGCTACATAAACACACTGTGATGATGATGATTAAATGATCCTTACATTGGATGAAGAGAGAAAAGAAAGACGGAACAGTGGAGAAAAAGGAGGATGATGAAGAGGATCTCAGCATGAAAAAATAATACAGAAATAGTTAGAGGCCATAAGATGATACAGAACATATAAGCACATTAAATACACAGTCAAATTAAGGAGAGAGGATGAAACTATAATATACAGAGAAAGAAAGAACGAAAGAAAGAAAGAACGAAAGAAAGAAAGAACGTCTCAAAGTGAGTGGGTGGGGGAGAGAGATCAAAATCCAACTCCAAATGTAGTGAGGGATTTGTGTGATGAATATGAAATGGGTTTTCTATTCAACCACAAATCACACACAGACTGAAACACAAGAACAAGAGAGAAAAGAGAGAATGTGTTCAAAGAATCCAAGGTCACCCTCCATATTCACACACCCCTCTGTTTCTCTGATCACACATGCACACGCAAACAGATCATACACAGTAAGATTGACCATGCCCTTTCACTGGAATGCTTTACAGTGATGTACCAGAGGGATTATGGACATGATTTACAAAGCAAGTGTATGATTTGAATATAAATAGGAATTCATGACAAAAGTGCACAGATGGACTCATACAGTTTCATGAATTGATCCATCAAGTCCCAGTGAGAAAGACAAACCAGTAGCAGTACTAGGAAGGGACCTGCTGTAACCTGTTCATGTCATCATGTGTTAGTTCAGTCTCCCTCCCTCCCTCCCTCCCTCCCTCCCTCCCTCCCTCCCTCCCTCCCTCCCTCCCTCCCTCCCTCTAGGACCTACCCTTCTCCCTCCCTCCCTCCCTCCCTCCCTCCCTCCCTCCCTCCCTCCCTCCCTCCCTCCCTCCCTCCCTCCCTCCCTCCCTCCCTCCCTCCCTCCCTCCCTCCCTCGCTCTAGGACCTACCCTTCTCCCTCCCTCCCTCCCTCCCTCCCTCCCTCCCTCCCTCCCTCCCTCCCTCCCTCGCTCTAGGACCTACCCTTCTCCCTCCCTCCCTCCCTCCCCTCCCTCTAGGACCTACCCTTCTCCCTCCCTCCCTCCCTCCCTCCCTCCCTCCCTCCCTCCCTCCCTCCCTCCCTCCCTCCCTCCCTCCCTCCCTCCCTCTAGGACCTACCCTTCTCCCTCCCTCCCTCCCTCCCTCCCTCCCTCCCTCCCTCCCTCCCTCCCTCCCTCCCTCCCCCTCCCTCCCTCCCTCCCTCCCTCCCTCTAGGACCTACCCTTCTCCCTCCCTCCCTCCCTCCCTCCCTCCCTCCCTCCCTCCCTCCCTCCCTCCCTCCCTCCCTCCCTCCCTCCCTCCCTCCCTCCCTCCCTCCCTCCCTCCCTCCCTCCCTCCCTCCCTCTAGGACCTACCCTTCTCCCTCCCTCCCTCTAGGACCTACCCTTCTCCCTCCCTCCCTCCCTCCCTCCCTCCCTCCCTCCCTCCCTCCCTCCCTCCCTCCCTCCCTCCCTCCCTCCCTCCCTCCCTCCCTCGCTCTAGGACCTACCCTTCTCCCTCCCTCCCTCCCTCCCTCCCTCCCTCCCTCCCTCCCTCCCTCGCTCTAGGACCTACCCTTCTCCCTCCCTCCCTCCCTCCCTCCCTCCCTCCCTCCCTCCCTCCCTCCCTCCCTCCCTCCCTCCCTCCCTCCCTCCCTCCCTCCCTCCCTCCCTCCCTCCCTCGCTCTAGGACCTACCCTTCTCCCTCCCTCCCTCCCTCCCTCACTCTAGGACCCGCTTCTCTCCATCTCCCTCTCTCACACACAGGTGCATACACCCAAACTTCTAGACAATGACACAACATAATGACAACATGACAGATGGCTTAGAGGAAAGAAACAGTTTAACAGAACATGTGAAAGAGTCAAATAAACAGTGGGAAACATTTAGCTAATTATGTGACCATCTACTTGACTAATAACAACGAGTCACTATTACTTTCTATTCCACCCACCGAGTATGGCTGCTCTAAGACTACAACAGCAGCAGGAAAACACTGACCACGCTACTGTTCATCTGAAGTGCATTTACTGATTGGAATGATTCAAAATTCAAGAGGCTCTCTCACATCTGAGCCATCTTTGTTGCAGGCGCATTGTAACAATAGAATTCATGAAGGAAAAGAGAAACCCGCACACTGCTCTGGATAGTATCACTATTTATTATTAACGTATCGGCCTCAAGGCCTTCGTCAGAGCTTTTGTGAGTGCTTGTAATTTGCACCCTTAAGTAGACATTGCTCCACCCACATCCATTTAGTGCATGGAATGGGGTTGGATTCAAGGAAAATTAAAATGTGTTACCAGACATAACAATGTGAATTTTATAAATATTCAAATAAAACGTATTAAACACTGATTTTCTAATCAATTGTTCCGAATTCAAATAGCAGTGTGTGCGTGTGTGTGTGTGTGGGTGTGGGGGTTGGAGGCGTGGCTTATTGGGATGTGGCTTCCAGGTTGTTACTTTTGTCATCCTGTGAAAGTGAATGTCATTATTGTGGTCTGTTGTATTCCTTATTCAAAATTAAACTTGCCAGTGTCTGTAATGATACTTGCATAAGTGCATGCGATACTAAAGAGCCTGACAAGTGTTATAAGTTAAGGTATCCAATGCTTGGTTACGATATTGTTGCTACTTAATATGAAAGTCTTGTGTAAAGAATATGTTCAGAAACATAACTTCATGTTATTGTTACACAATTTCTTGATATATACATAATTTATTTAATTGCGTATAACCCATAGGTAATTCCATATTAAAAAGTGAACTTGGAACAAGATGAAAACATGGGATGTATTTACATGAAATATTAGTTTGTATTTGTTATTTATTGGGTTTAACCAAAGGGGGAAAGTAAGTTGAGTGCTGAAAGAAATAGGTTGCAACTTAAAATATAGGATTGATAAAAATCAAATAAAACAGTTGACATTGAATCATATATTTGGTTTCAACAAATGTAGTATTTTTTTAAATGAGAAAACATAACTCATTTACTTGTAAACAGTCAAGTAATTTTCTTCGGTTGATCCAATGAGTCATATTGTAGTGTACCATCACTTTAGCAGAGTTTACTGGACACACACACTCCAATCAATGATCTAACAGTTAAAGACCAGCCCTAAGGGTTACTAGTCTACATCTATAATATGATCTACTAAAGGACATCTACTATCTATCTATCTATCCTACTCTCTCTCACCTCATGGAGTGTGATGGCATACGGCTTATTGAGTCTTGTCTTGTGGTTACGGATCCTTTTCTAACAGACACATAATGAGAGAGATGCAGGGAGCTTTTCAGTGGGAGACAACATCTCCATTTGATAATATTAATTCATTGGCCAGGCACTATTATCGCAATAGAATACACGTTAACACATACAGTATGTGGCCAGGCGGGACTCAAACCCTGACCGTTGCAACCTTCAACAAAGGGTGGTGTCTGTGGCATATTTCAGCATGGTTAAAATCACATTAGTCAGAACAAGGCCTTCTGATTGCATTAATCTCTGATCCCCTCTCTGTAACAGACGTGAGGACTGTTTCAAACCCTGACTGACACACTCACACACATGGTCCCTCCTTAGGAAACTTATACAACGCTGTACAAGACCTCCAGTCACATTGACACAGTTCCCCTTGAAAGAGGCTGCACGCCTTTACACACACACATGAACACCCTGTGTATGCGTGCATTGCTTAGGGTTACGTGCCAGTGCATGTGTGTGTATGAATAGATTGGATCCATGAGTGTGTGTCCATGTTGATTAGTGTTTTGAGGATGTGGTTGGATGAGATGTTAACATGTGTCCCAGGCCTTGTTGAACACAACAAGCCCCAACAGAGAGCCTGCGGGCCTGGGCAACACATGGCCCTCTGCAGCCTGTCAAGTCCTGGCCAGGGGGGTGTTGAGGAGGAGGTCGGTAGAGGAGGAGAGGAAAGAGGGGAGGAATAGAAGAGGTACTGTAGGGAGGAGCAGTGGGTTGTGTTTCTCTAAAGGTGGCTCAGGAGCATTTTGGTGGCCTGTGGTTAGACATACTGCTACGATCATGTGTGGGTTCATATGAACAGGAATAGCAAGCATAGTAGCACCTCAGAATGAGTTGGGATTGTAAGACATGTGGTAACAGAATAGAAGAGGTAGAGATAGTATATACCTTAGGTTGGAGGTTGGGGTGTAGCAGTACATATCCATTGGGGTCGATGGCAAAATAATAGCCATTAGGTCCAATCTGAGGAGTGGAGGAACAGAGAGGGTTGGTGGAGACAGTTGAGCATCTTTTGTATACTACAGGGAACATGAATGTGTACTCACTACATCCCTGTTCTGGGTTATTAGAGTATCGATCATGAACATGATTGAGTTCATATGATAGAGGGCAGGGCTGTCAGAGTAAGTCTGTTATTTTCAGGCGAATAATTTGGACCAAAAAAAAATATACGAGCACGTCTTGTTTATGACGCCGTTGACACCAATTGTGAAATAAGGCCACAATCCGTAAATGATTTATTCGGAACAGGTTACATTTGTTTGGCTTCTCGCATGCGAAAATAAGCTGTAGACCAATATAAATTGTTATCTGGGAAACTGCCTCTGACAGGTCTGTGGGTTCATAGTGTGAATTCATTCATTCATCAATTGCTCTCTGCCTGTTTATTTCCGTTTGCAACGCATCAGTGCAGCACCATATTGATTTAATCAACGTGATCACATCACACCAGAGCTATACAGGTCACTCTCGCCGTTGAAATGTCCCATGTTCATTGCCAATGATGTACCACAGGGGTTCCCAAACTTTTTTGGCCCACGACCCCATTTTGATATGAAAATGTTTTCGCTACCCCAAAACGGATATAATCTACGGCCAATGTTTACTTTTTAAATTGAGGCTATGACAGTCTATTACAAATCAGTCTGACAGTACAGTACTTTTGACACTACAATCTGAAGGTTTAAAGTGACTAAACTGCATAAGAAAGGTATTAGAAAGTTCAGAAGGTCATCAGACAATACTTTTGTATGAACTTCTGTGTAGAAAAGAACATCATCATTAACCACGTTTCCATCCACAGTTTTATGCGACCAAATAAAACACAAGTTTCAGTACAATTTTATACATGCCGACAGATCATCTTTTTGTGTCAGTATAATTAATTATGCCAGAAATGGCGGTGGAAACACCTTTATGCGCAAATATAAATATAACCATCATATGGAAGTAAACTTGGAGTCACGCGATGATGGTGTGTGGTCCTCCCACCACGACTATGGAAACCATGCAGTTTATTAGGCTACAGATAAAATAAGTTACGATGAACTTCACAGGGTGGTGAAAGTGCACAGTGATCTTGATGCTCAGTAGAGCTGAAAATGCGATGGAAACACATTGAACTTTAGATTTTTATTTGGTGCATGAAAACATATGTGAAAAAGTACATGTTGTTTGCACTACATCATCACACACTGGTTTTATCTGCAACAAGACCGTTTGGTGGAAACACCACTGGTGGGAAATGGCATTCCTTATGCAGATTTTAGAATATTTGTTTGAAAATTGGTCACCAGTTGGACCCTAGCTAGTGATGATGTTCTATTTCACCCAGCCTGATTTTGTGCCTGGTCCACTATGCTCTAACGAGTCCTGCGCAGCTTGTAGAAGGAAACAGAAACCATACGTGTCTCAGAGTCTTATCTTTCAGCGACGGGGTCATAATATTTTGACACCTGTGCTATAGGCAACCCTAAAAGGAAGAGACACCTGTGCTATAGGCAACCCTAAAAGGAAGAGACTCCTGTGCTATAGGCAACCCTAAAAGGAAGAGACACCTGTGCTATAGGCAACCCTAAAAGGAAGAGACACCTGTGCTATAGGCAACCCTAAAAGGAAGAGACACCTGTGCTATAGGCAACCCTAAAAGGAAGAGACTCCTGTGCTATAGGCAACCCTAAAAGGAAGAGACACCTGTGCTATAGGCAACCCTAAAAGGAAGAGACTCCTGTGCTATAGGCAACCCTAAAAGGAAGAGACTCCTGTGCTATAGGCAACCCTAAAAGGAAGAGACTCCTGTGCTATAGGCAACCCTAAAAGGAAGAGACACCTGTGCTATAGGCAACCCTAAAAGGAAGAGACACCTGTGCTATAGGCAACCCTAAAAGGAAGAGACTAAAAGGAAGAGACCTGTGCTATAGGCAACCCTAAAAGGAAGAGACACCTGTGCTATAGGCAACCCTAAAAGGAAGAGACACCTGTGCTATAGGCAACCCTAAAAGGAAGAGACACCTGTGCTATAGGCAACCCTAAAAGGAAGAGACTCCTGTGCTAAAACCCTAAAAGGAAGAGACACCTGTGCTATAGGCAACCCTAAAAGGAAGAGACACCTGAAGGCAACCCTAAAAGGAAGAGACTCCTGTGCTATAGGCAACCCTAAAAGGAAGAGACTCCTGTGCTATAGGCAACCCTAAAAGGAAGAGACACCTGTGCTATAGGCAACCCTAAAAGGAAGAAACTCTGCCTATTTAGATAAAACACTCAAATTAAAATACATAACCTTCCCCTGCTTCATTAAAATTCATCAATGGCTGATCATTAGGCTATAGACAGGCTAGTTTTTGGTATCCGACAGAAAGGATTTGAAGCTAAGGCAAGTTTTTTAATATGTTTTTTGGGAAAGAAGAAATGTGATTTGCTTATGTGTCTGAGTGAGATACGCTTCAGGTGGCTTTGATTGATGGGTCCTTTTAGGTGTGTGTGTGTGTGTACGCGTATAAGTTCGCTAATTCTCTATGTCCATTCAGAAAGTTTCCTAAAATGGGCTAAGCCTGTATGGAGGGAAAAGCGCATCAGACTTGTTGTGAATGGTTTTAGTGTGTCTAAAACCGAATCTGTATTTTTTTGGGAATTTGGACAAAAATATCAACATTTGGTGAGAAAAGGCCTTAACATTGAGACGGAACGAGGAGAATAAGGAGTGTTCTGGTGTGTTAGTGTGTGTGTCACTCACAGTGTAGCGTGGTGTGAGCTTCTTGATGTCATCTAACGACACATCAATCCCCATCACCCCTAGGATCAACTGGTTCTGAATCTGAGAGGGAAAGATCCAGGGAGTTCAACATTTTCATTTAAAATTGAATAGTAAGAGTCATGTTGACTTAGAGGCTATTGGTGTCTAATGCTGGGATGGGATTATTTTAAGAAAGAATTGGTGTGTGTGTGCCTGCTTGCGTGTGCGGTTTACCTCTAAGCCCGATTCATCTTTATACTTGGTCTTGTTGAAGACAGGTAGGGTTCCTGTGATGACCAGACCTAGCTCCTAACACACACAGACAAAGAAAGCTAAATGTAAGTCATCGTTATTGGGTTTCAGAAAGATTTTGGTGAGGTGCATTGTGGGATAGAAGTGATGTGATACCAGAGCGTCAAGGTAGACATTAGTCCACTGGACCTGCTTGGCCAGCTGGTCAGCTAGAACCATGGGTCTGCCCAGGACATCCAGGTACTCCTACAACACACAAATACACTCTTTTGAATACACTTTAGTCATTTAGCACACGCTCTTATCCAGAGTGACTTACAGGAGCAAATAGGGATAAATGCCTTGCTCAAGGGCACATCGACAGATTTTTCACCTAGTCAGCTTTGGGTTACTGGCCCAACACTCTTAACTCCTATGCTACCTGCCGCCAAACACACACGTTTAAGACAAAGTCAACCACATACACATCGGAATAAATGAAACACACACACAAACACAAGTTCATGAAGAATGCTTATTATCACCTGAGTGTTGATGCGTATGGCTCCAATAGAGGGAATCTCATAGAAGTATCCTGGAGAAATAGACAAAGGACTAAGATCAGGACATTAGCTATCTACATAAGCAGACCCAACGTGGAAACTCAAATGATACACAGTACTACCAGTGCTTAATGTTTAGCACAAACAAACAACAACAACATGGTATCCTACCTTTATTAGCACAGGCCATCCACTGGACTGGACCTTTATCATAGTTGTGTTGACCCACTGAGAAGGTGAAGATACGCACCTAGAACACAGAGCCGTGTGTATCTGTTAAAGACACATCCACGTTGAACTGTAAGGGTGTGTGATAGAAGTTAAAAACTATATTTAGGTACTGTGCCTGAGAGTTTATTATGGGCCATAGAATATCAACTCTAACTAGTGGGAAGGACTACTGTTACAGTGTACACAGGGATTGGTATGTGAAGGGCTGAGGATGGTGTTACCATGTTCTCTCTACCTCCCACCCTCACAGTCTCCTTTCATGTGCTGAGCAGAAAGAGCAGCTTTGGCAGAGATATCATCACACACTTCATATCTGCTAGAGAGGATGACTGACAGTAACTGAGACTGATCTGTGTGCGTGCGTGTGTGTGTGTGTCAGTGAGTGAGTGTGTGGGTTAGTGTAGTGATTATCTGGCCTCCACCTGTATAAACCATAGGATCAGCACACAGAGTACTTCCTCAACATCCAAACAAGCCATCACTCTGTTTCCCTTCATCATTCAGACCTGCTTTCCATATTTACTACTATCGGTCGCCGACTAGGTGGACGATACATTGTAGTGTGTGTTGAAACTGTACCTTCTTGTCAGCGTTGTATTTCTGCAGTATGGCAGACGCTCTCTCCTCTCCTCCATCGGTGAACAGCATGATGATCTTGTTACAGTTGGCTCTAGTGATGTTGGTCTGCACAGAGAAACCACGCCATATAGAGAATATGGGTTGCCAATCCTAACACACCTGATTGTGCTTAGGAAGGTACTGCTGAGTAGCTGATGACTAAAATCAGGGTAGTAAAAGACTGGAGTAAAATCCTACACACCCAGGAGCTTGTTGGTCACTGGGCTAGAAAGTAGAGACATACCCGCTATAACCAGCAGAGGGCAGTGTCTCATCATAATCTATCATAAGAGAAAGAACAGAGCTCACAGGTGACACTTTGTACATTTTACATGAAGTATGTTCCTGAAACTTCAATGTACATCTGCTGGAGGGTTGTCATTATACCTAAATGTAACAACTGTGTTATACGTCTAAACAGAGGGGCTCTTACTGCATAGAGCTGTTCGAAGGCAAACTCAAATCCCTTGGTGTAGTTGGTGATGCCTTTAGCAGAGATGTTCTGAACCGCATCCTTCAGGATCTTCTTATTCCTCACGTTGGCCTGGACCAGGTGGTCAAAGCACGCCGTGTTATTCACCCTGGTGTTGAACTGGTAGAGGGAGACAGATAGAGGTTAGACATTTACGCACGCGTGCACACACACACACGTACACACACACGCACACACACACACACACACGTACACACACACACACACCTGGCCATGACTACTATCATGCAGTGGTAAACAGACACATTCATCAAGTGTTGCGAATTACTCTGCATCCTCTCAACTTCATGATCTGGTACCATGGAAACAAGACTCCCTCTACTAGCACACTCTCATTAGAGTGGAAATAACACACACACACACGCACACGCACACGCACACCTTGGCAGCCAAATCAACAGATGCTCCAGATTGAGTGCTCTGAGACCTGAGTAGAGGTATTGTACCTGTTAGAATGGGGGAGGCTACAGATATAAGACATACTTACTGACACACACTATCACTGTTTTGATCCCAGTAATAATACAATGCAGAGAGAATAGCCATGGTACAACTGTTGGCTGTATTGTCTTTCTCAACAATGCTGCAACCCATCGATCTGAACCAATCAATGTGCCTGTTAATCAGCAAATGGGGACAGCAGATACATGCACCCATGGAGACTAGCAGAATCTGACTGGGTATGTGCATGCATGTGTGTGTGTGTGTGTGTGTGTGTGTGTGCGTGTGTGTGTGTGTGTGTGCGTGTGTGTGTGTGTGTGCGTGCGTGTGTGTTTGTGCGCATGTATCTGCATTCGTGTGACAACTTTGATGTTTCTAACTGAGTGACAGAGACACCACTTAGACTGGAAGGCAATTTCAAGGCTTCGCTTGCCTGACATGCAGACTGAGCTTAGGAGACAGCATGGACACACACACACACACACACACACACACTACAATGTGCTCTTTAATCACCTAATCTATTAAAAGGAGAGGAGGAGGGTGAGAAGAAGGGTGGGAGGAAGAGAAAGAGGAAGTAAGAGGTAGAGAGGAGGAAGGGAGAGGATGAGAGAGAGGAGGTGTGTAAAAGAGAAAGTATTTGTCTAATTAATTTATGCTAGGAGATACTTCATAGCCTTATCCAGTGCATGAGACAATTTAGTGGGCATAATGAGTATTCATGTAAATGTGAAAATTTCCATGGGTAGTACATCCGAGACTTTAGTGGCGCTCAATTGAGCTTGCGTGGCAGAATGGAACCAATGGAATAGTCCCAAAAGTGCAAACACACCCATCTGGCACTCCAAGAGAGCGTCTGCTAAATGACAAAAACATACATATACAGTACCAGTCAAAGGTTTGGACACCTACTCATTTAATGGTTTTTCTTTATTTTTACTATTTTCTACATTGTATAATAATAGTGTAGACATCAAAACTATGAAATAACACATATGGAATCATGTAGTAACCAAAAAAGTGTTAAACAAATCTAACAAAATATATTTTATATTTGAGATTCTTCAAAGTAGCCACCATTTGCCTTGACAGCTCTGCACACTCTTGGCATTCTCTCAACCAGACTCTCCCCCCACATCTCCACCCCATTTCCTATATTTCCACAGACCAAAAATATAAACACAACATGAAACAATATTTTTATATAAGTTCATATAAGGAAATCAGTCAATTTAAATGACTTCATTAGACCCTTAGATTTCACATGACTGGGAATACAGATATGCATCTGTTGGTCACAGATACTTAAAAAAAAGTATGGGTGTTGGTCAGAAAACCAGTCAGTATCTTGAAACATGGGCCGTTCATTATCATGCTGAAACATGAGGTGACGTGCATTCAAATTGCCATCGTTAAAATGCAATTGTGTTCGTTGCCCGTAGCTTATGCCTACCCATACCATAACACCACTGCCACTCTGTGCACAACGTTGACATCAGCAAACCGCTCGCCCACATGAAGCCATACACGCTGTCTGACATTTGTCTGGTACAGTTGAAACGGGGATTTGTACGTGAAGAGCACACTTCTCCAGCGTGCCAGTGGTCATCGAAGGTGAGCATTTGCCCAATAAAGTCGGTGATGAAGCCGAACTGCAGTCAGGTCAAAACTCTGGTGAGCACGACAAGCATGGAGATGAGCTTCCCTTAGATGGTTTCTGACAGTTTGTGCAGAAATTCTTTGGTTGTGCAAACCCATAGTTTCATCAGCTGTCTGGGTGGCTAGTCTTTGACGATCTCGCAGGTGAAGAAGCCGGATGTGGAGGTCCTGGGCTGGCATGGGTACACGTGGTCTGCGGTTGTGAGGCCGGTTGGACGACCTGCCAAATTCTCTAAAATTACATTGGAGGCGGCTTATGGTAGAGAAGTGAATATTCAATCCTCTGGCAACAGCTCTGCTGGACATCCCTGCATTCAGCATACCAATTTCACATCCTTCAAAACTTGAGACATCTGTGGCATTGTGTTGTGTGACAAAACTGCACATTTGTGGCCTTTTAATGTCCCTAGCACAAGGTGCACCTGTGTAATGATCATGCTGTTTAATCAGCTTCTTGATATGCCACACGTGTCAGGTGGATGGATTATCTTGGCAAAGGAGAAATGCTCACTAACAGGGATATAATACATTTTTGCACAACATTTGAGAGAAATAAGCTTTTTGAGCATATGGAACATTTCTGGGATCTTTTATTTCAGCTCATGAAACATGGGACCAACACTTTACATGTTGAGTTTATATTTTTTTAATGTAATTCCCTTGTTCCCCTTGTGATCTTATTAGCTGAGTCCCAGTGAGAGAGAGAGAGAGAGAGAGTGTGTGTGTGTGTGTGTAGATCAGGAGAATGATGATAGATGGGAACCCAGATGAAGAGACCATAGAGACTGTGTGTGTGAGAGAGAGAGGTGGGTTGGGGTTGGATTACAGATTACACTGAGCAGAGAGCTAATCTCTAGTCCCTAATCCCAGTACAGCCTCCATGTTCACTTAGGCCACAGGACTACCTAGCTGCAACTGGCTAGCTAACAACACTGAACTCGCAAGAGAAAAGAGCTGAACACACACACTAAGACAAAGATATCTGTATTAGTCTGACAACCCAATAACGTTAGGGATGTGTGTGTGTCCAAATGTCAGTTTAGTCCCTAGGCTGCTGTTAATGAACAAGGATACATTGGTAATATTAGAGATGAATGAATTAGTGTCAGGTTATAATACCCACAGGACAGGAGGATGGTGGTGTGTGTGTGTGTGTGTGTGTGTGTGTGTGTGTGTGTGTGTGTGTGTGTGTGTGTGTGAGCACGCGCTCATGATGTGGTACTAGGAGGACACCATCTGACCAGTTGGTTTAAGGTAATCCAATAACAGATAATGAAAACATATCATTGAACGGCAGGACTGTGAGGGGACCCACACAGACACACTGTAACACACACATTCTTTTTGTTGTTGTTTTGTTTGTAAATCTTAGTATAACAAATGAGTGTGACTGTTCTTGTCTATCAGTGCTTTGTCATGTTGTGTGTTTTTTGTGGACCCCAGGAAGAATAGCCGATGCTTCTGAAAAGCTCATGGGGATCCAAATCAACAATACTCCAGCCATACATCACCACAGTGTTGGAGACCGCAACTGGTTTCTTTCTCAGTGTGTATGTAAACACAACTGTAGAATGCCTTACTGTAGACATGGTGCAGTAGCGTATTGGTGTTGTTGTCAACCATTGGGTTCAACCAGGATTCTATTGTTCCCTAGTTGGTTCTAGTTGATTGTAATCGAAGTTCATCTTTGAGAGATGAAGAGAGAGAGGAAAGAGAGTGATGGATAAGTATTTCACATGGTTCTCTGAGTAGCACTCTTGGGCTGGTGTACTGAGTGGTCCTGGGAGCACTGGGTAGTTGTGATCCCACTCCCCAAATTGAGCAGAGGGCATTTCATTACTGGCCTGTTTTAAAGAGAGACAATGGAGAAATCTATATTTCATTACTTCTCAATCAACCCCATCTCTCTCTCTCTCTCTCTCTCTCTCTCTCTCTCTATGATTGAATGAATGTATATATACTTACATAGACCACGTTGACATAGTCATCATCAGACAGAGTCTCCAGCATCTCACCGACAGAGGTCCTGATCAGCTTCAGAGTCAGACCAGACACACTGCCACTCCTGTTGAGACATGGACAGTTACATTCAAACCACAGAATAAGACTTACGGTCAGCCAGACAACAGGGAGGTACAGTACTCTGGTATACTGTACTATGTTTAGATAGTTACTGTGAGGTAGTGTAATAGTGAAGTGTGTGTTGTGACTCACGCGTCCACTAGGATCAGCATGTCCTTGGGTGAGGCAGCTCCCTGAATGTACCTTCACACAGCACATACACACAGAGGTTATAAACATACTCACAGTACACACATAGGTTATAAACACAGTGCATACAATGGTTATGAACTCTTATACACATGTATTGTGCATAGAGAATCTGGTTTCTGGTGTGCATGAATGCGTGTGAGAGAGAGAGAAAAGAGGTTCCTCACCAGGGTCTCCTGCGTACGTCGTACAGGTCGATCTTACTGGGGGTCTTCCGAGCATCCATCCATGGAGAGGCTGGAGAGGACACAGAGTCTGGGTTAACAACAATACTGTACTGTGAAACTGGGTTAGAATACCTACAATACACAGTTTACTATCCAAACTGATATACCCTTAAATACCCTATTTAACACTGAAACCATGGAACAAATAGTTGCTGAATATTATACACATCTTCAGTTTACCATCCAAACATTAAAGTATGTTTTACTTTTGATAGGAGTAAATTACAATAGTATGAAATACATTCATTTGTGACAATGTGACTCTTCAATTAAGTCTAAGAAAGGTTGTTTCATCACGTCTATATGATACACCCACCTGCTACAGTATGAAGTAGAGTTCAGAAACAACCACTATCACAGACTTCCTTTTGAATGCATATGGTCTAGCTCCTATCTAGGTTAATGCTTTAAGTATATTAAATATAGAAACCATGGAAGAATTGTGACTTTTGTTTACAGTATAAACAAACTACTAGAAACTAGGATACAGTCATTTTCATTGAATATTTAAAACATACAATATACTTGCAGTGAAGCCGCTCAACAACTACATCACATTAGTTATCTAACAGACTCCCATCCAGAGCGACACACAGAAGCAACCAGGGTCAACGCTCTGCTCAAGGGCACGTCGACAGATCTCCAACAAGGTCAAAAACGGGGTCCCAAACCAGCGATACATCAGCCACCAGCCCAAGCTCCCAATCACCAGGCCACCAGCCCTACAATACCCCCACCCCCCCCTCCCCACAGTTCCCCATTTCCCCTGATTAGTATGTTATATATGTGCCCTCTGTTCCCTCTGTCTTTGTCGGTTATTGTTCCCACGTCCGTTAATGGTGTGAGTACCTATGCGCTGGTGCAGCTGTTATGCAGGGTAGCCTAGTGGTTAGAGCGTTGGACTGTAACCGAAAGGTTGCAAGTTCAAATCCCCGAGCTGACAAGGTACAAATCTGTCGTTCTGCCACTGAACAGGCAGTTAACCCACTGTTCCTTGGCTGTCATTGAAAATAAGAATTTGTTCTTAACTGACTTGCCTAGAAAATAAAGGTAAAAAATAAATAAATATATATTGTGTATTACGGGTATCGTCCCATGTCGTTCAACAACGTTTACCCTCACTCTTTTGTTTGGGTGTATTAAAAATCCCTATTGTGTATTCCTGCGCCTGTCTCCAAAATCCTTTATACCAGCGTGACAGATGTTCTCTTTTTCGTCTCATCCTCACCCACTGAATGACAATTACTGTAAGGAATTCTTTCCAAATAATAAAAAAATTGAAAATTAACAAATGTACAGAAAGATCAGTGTGAAGGCCAAATTATAGAGGAATCACTTTTTGAGGCTATTAAAACTTCTTCAGGATCGGTGGGTCCCCTGCGGGATGTTGACGCTAGCTTAGGCTAATGCGATTATCATGAGGTTGTAAGTAACAAGAACATTTCCCAGGACATAGACATATCTGATATTGTCAGAAAGCTTAAAATCTTGTTACTCTAACTGCACTGTCCAATTTACAGTAGCTATTACAGTGAAAGAAAACCATGCTATTGTTTGAGGAGAGTGCACCGTTTTGAACATGAAAATGTATTAATAAACAAATTGGTCAGTCTTCATACAAAATGTTGAACAGAAATGCAATGGTTCACTGGATCAGTCTTAAACTTTGCACACATACTGCCAAAATATATATTGCACTTGGGCTGGAATTATACACTATGGCCTTTCTCTTGCATTTCAAATGTGATTGTACCAAAAACGTTTTTTTTTTAACTAACGTTTATTTCTTTGTATTATATTTTACCAGATCTAATGTCTTATATTCTCCTACAAACTTCAAAGTGTTTCCTTTCAAATGGTACCAAGAATATGCATATCCTTGCTTCAGTGCCTGAGCTACAGGCAGTTAGATTTGGGTATGTCATTTTAGACATAATTTGAAAAAAGGGGCGGATCCTTAAATCCTTTCAGTCTGGAAAAACCGCAGGGCTTGATGGCATACCGGTAGAGGTATATCAATCCTTTTTTGATATACTCAAAAGCTCCATTGTTAGCTTGTTTTAACTACTCCTATAGAAATGGTAGTTTGTCAGGTACTAAGCGGAAAGGTCTGACTTCACTATTATTAAAACAAGATGACAATAATATCTATCTTAAAAACTGGAGGCCTCTTACACTTGAATGTTGTGATGCAAAAATACTAGCGAAATGCATGGCACCTGGTAAATTAAAAGGATTTACCAGGTATTGTTCATCCTGATCAGACAGTTTTTTTTTACATGGCCAAACATCATAAAACATCTAAGAAGCCAAGCCTGGTATTTATAGCAGATTTTGAAAAGGCCTTTGATAAAGTAAGACTGGATTTTTTCAATTTTGGTCATTCTCTTGTAAAATGAGTAAAAGTAATGTATCGCAACCCCAGGTGTATAATAGTAAATCACGGCTATTTCTCAGAGAGTTTCGAATTGTCAAGGGGAGTTAAACAAGGGTGCCCGCTGTCACCATATCTATTTGTTTTGGCCATCGAAATGCTAGCTATTAAAATCAGATCAAATAACAACATTAAAGGATTAGAAATCCAAGGATTTGTTACGCGCAGTGGAACAGGGGAACCCAAGAGCAGACTCAGACGAGGAGACTGGGATGAAGTAACCAAGTATTTATTGAAACACAGGGGAGAGATGGAGTGCAGGTCAGGGGAAGCATGGGTGGATGGCTGGAAACCAGGTGAGGCTGAGGCTGGAGCAAGAGGGGTTGAGAGGGGAATCCAAGGGATTAGTAGAGTGAGGAATCCAGGACAAAGTAGCAGGATGATGAGATGTGGGACTGGAGACAGGGACCAGAGTCAGAGCAGGCAGAATGAGCAGAGATTACGATCTGGCAGCGTGAAAGTGGCAGGGCTGAGTATTAGTAGAGGTCTTTATTATGGAACAGGTTGCAGCTGGTGGGGATCTACTCTGACTCCAGCACACCTGTCTCTGCGCGCGCGCGCACACGCCTATCTATTTAATGAATATGAATTGGGTGAGTTGAGATGATCAAATATAAAAGCACTAAAACACTCTATAAAAGCTTCACTTATTGAAAAGTTTTACTTGAACCCTAAATGATTCTCAAGTAGATTACTAAGAAAAACTCATCCTCTGTTTAAAAATTGCCTTTTTGCCTTTGTGCAGATTGTCATTGTCTCATTTTTGATTAATTGAACATGAATGATTAATTAAACAAGTATTGCAGAGCTGGCTACAATTTCAATTTCACCCCCCTGAAAAGATAGAACAAATATTACAACCAATATTATGGCTGAAGTCAAATATGTTGGTTAATAAAATACCCGTATTTATGGGAAAGATGTTTGAAAAGGGTATTTTGTTTTTAAATTATATTGTAAATTAGAATGGTAGTTGTGTCTTTCATGGAGTTATCAGAATTGTACGGGAAGGTCTGCTCAATCCAAGATTATAAGCAATTGATTATAGCGACACCTAAAAAATGGAGGAGGCAGGTGGCAGCGGGAGGAGGTACTGTAGGGAACTGGTCTGTCTGCCCAATATAAAGAATCAAAACTGGCGGAGGAATAAAAATAGCATAAATAGGAAAGTATACCAGTTTCATTTGAGGACCAGGATGTTGACAACTCTGCCATACAGATTGCAAAATAGTTGGGAAGAGATGTTTGATGTACCAATTCCATGGTACATGGTACACATGGCTAACCATGTGTATGTAACAAATACAATTTGATTTGATTTGGTATAGGGTGCGTGAGTTGATTAAAAAACGACGCAAGATTCAAGACATTGTGCTTTTCAGCTAAATTTATTATATAGAATTCTTGCCACCAACAAAATGTTGAATATTTGGGGCATACAATCATCGAGGCTCTGCAGATTTTGTTGTGAGGACACAGAATCAAAATACCATTATTTTGGTTTTGCCCTCAGGTCGCCTGTTTCTGGTCTCAGGTTCAGGAATGGCTGAAAATACATAACATTGATCTACAATTGACCCTAGAAATAGTACTGTTGGGAGATCTGGAGAGATATACTAATACTCTTAGTAAAAGTACTTATCTTCAACTCGCAATCTATCGGTTCTATTCAATTAGATAGATTGATATTGTATGTTAAACATCACAGCATAACTGAAAGATATATGGTGAGTAGAAATCTGAAGAGGGTGGCCAGCAGAGATAGATGGGATGGGTTGATGGAAGCTGAGGGTTGGGATGTGGAACTGGAGACAAGTGGGAGTGGAGTTGTTGGGCGGGGGATAGAATGACGATCTTAGTAAAACAATTAAAACATTACAAAAAGTACGTTTGAATGACACTGATGGGCAATGGTGTTACAGCTAATGTCAGTTTGCCTGAGGCTGATGCAGTGCAGGTGTTTGTACACATGCATATACAGTGGCAAGAAACAGTATCTGTTCATTTTGTTGCTTGTTGGTGCATGAGGGAGGGGGGAGGCACAGTAGCCTAGTGGTTAGAGTGTTGGGTTGGATCCAATCCCCGAGCTGACGAGGTAAAAAATATGTTGTTTTGCCCCTAAACAAGGCAGTTAACTCACTGTTCCCGGGTAGGCCATCATTGTAAATAAGAATATGTTCTTAACTGACTTGCCTAGTTAAATAAAGGTTAACAGTAACTTGATACTTGTAACAATGATATTATAGCCTCAATGTGTATGTATGTGTGTGTGTGTGTATGTGTGTATGTTACCTGGGTAGTATCGGGCCAGTCCAGTAGCACTACCAAACACCTGCCAGAGCAGAGTAGGGTCATCCTCTCTGTTCTTCTTAAACACACCCTCCAGTGCCTCTGTCCAGTTCAACTCGTTCAGCACGATGGTGGCTACACACACACACACACACACACACACACACACACACACACACACACACACACACACACACACACACACACACAAAACAGGTTGATGTTGGATTAAGACTACTATTCACAATGCCACTAACAATAATGTGAAAAGTGTAATGTAGAAACATGACATGTTTTAGTCTTATCCAGAGTGACTTCCAGTAAGTACATTCATCTGAAGATAGCTAGCTGGGAAAACCACATATCACAGTCATAGTAATAACATTCATCTGAAGATAGCTAGCTGGGAAAACCACATATCACAGTCATAGTAATAACATTCATCTGAAGATAGCTAGCTGGGAAAACCACATATCACAGTCATAGTAATAACATTCATCTGAAGATAGCTAGCTGGGAAAACCACATATCACAGTCATAGTAAGTACATTCATCTGAAGATAGCTAGCTGGGAAAACCACATATCACAGTCATAGTATGTACATTTCCCTCAATAAAGTAGCTATCAGCAAAGTCAGAGTTAGTAAGGGGGGAAAAAGGAAGAGGAAGTGGTGTGAGGGGGGGGTGATGTGGGATTATTTAAGACACTCGGGTTTCAGATGTTTTTGGTAGATGGGCAGGGACTCTGCTGTCCTAGCTTCAGGGGGAAGCTGGTTCCACCATTGGGTGTGAGGACAGAGAAGAGCTTGGACTGGGCTGAGTGGGAGCTGCCCTCCCGTAGGGGTGGGAGGGCAAAGAGAACAGAGGTGGCATAACACAGTTGAACCTAGTCTGGGCTGTCATATTTAACAAAGCACATTCAAGAGGAGAGATGAAAGATCTGAAAACAGGAGGGGTGTGTGTCTTTTATGTGCAGAGCACTGAAGTGTGTCAACGATTCACAGATACACCAAAATGTACACACTCTTTCTTACACAAGGATTAGTCACACACACAGGCACACATCTCTCTCTTCTCCATCCATCTTTCTTTCACACAAATTTAATGCCAACTCCTTGTCATGCCAGACATGTCATTGGCATTACAACGAACGAACATAGGAGTTGGCTAACGCAAAAACATGTCTTGACAAAACAGTTCCAGATGACAATGCCTCTACAGAGAGATAAAGCTGCAGACTGTTTCCTCAGACAGGAGATTCATTAACATGCAGACACATGCCCACTCCCCATCCCTCTTCCATCTCTCTCCCACTGGAGACAGGGCAAATACACCCCCCCCAAAGCAATAACTGACCGTGTCCAAGGGCTAGCATTTAGACCTGACTAACTAATTCAACCATTCTTCACTTTATCCCAGGAGACACAAAGGAAGGCCAGCGTGGACGTGTTTAACAATACTTGGTCTATACAAGGTCAAATGCTGTTTCTAGGGGGTTAGGGTTAAGGTTAGACTTAGGGTTAGGTTAGGGTTATATAAAATAGGATTTTGAATGGGACTGAATTGTGTGTCCCCACAAGGTTATTTATACAAGACTGTGTGTGTGTGTGTATAAATAAAGCAAAATGAGAAGATATCCAAACACCACCAGGGAAGAGGCGAAACCAGAGAACAACATATCAGTCACTATGTCATTATAATTATAATTATTAGGGAAGTGCATGAGTAATCGAGTACTTGAGTACTCTAATTAATGTCAAAAATCCATCTTTAACCAGAGATCAATATTTTTTTTAAATACTCCGTGGCAACAAAGCGCTAGGCACGGATATCAAGCTGTTTCGAGTTTGTGTATATATTACAGGGACGTTTTTGTTTGTTTTGGACTTCGGTGAGGGATTAATTATGACTATTTTGAGGAAGTGTACACCGGCTACAGCATCTCAAAATGGACAAACAGTACTATTGCCGTTTTTTCCAAATTTTTCAAGTGACGGTACTTTAAGGGAGTATGCGTCTACTCGTTCAGTTCAGCTAGCCGAGTTCGAGTCCGAGTCCAGCCAAACTGAAGCATGCTGACACCTTTAGAGTACCGAAATCTACCGTATTTTCAAATCGCAGAACATCAAAAATCTGTTTTAAACCATTTCACCTGCATTTTGATTAGAAGTTCAGTGTATCTGTTTGCTTCAATAGAGTGATCAAGGGCATTCAACTGTCATGTTCCTTTACAGAAAATACATCAGTGCAACACATTCTTCAGAAAAAGCTTAATTTTCATCAGATGACAACAGAAGTGCTACTCTATTTGGCTGGCAGCCACACAAGTAAATGGGCTTACAATGAAAAAGCAAGGTATTTTTTGGTTAAAACGATGCATGGCCATCAAATTTATAATCTTTATAATAGAAAGAATGTAGCCAGCTACATTTCCTAATCGAATGTTTAGCTTGAAGTTAATCTAGCATTTAAAAAAATAATTACTTGTGTCATGCACAAAGTAGATGTCCTAACCCGATTTGCTAAAACTATAGTTTGTTAACAAGAAATTAGTGTAGTGGTTGAAAAACGAGTTTTAAAGTTTCACTAACTTAAGTGTATGTAAACTTCCAACTTCAACTGTATATGGGGCATTTAGAAATTCTAACGTGTTATCTGTAATGGTTATGATAAATTAGGCATTGCTGCGTGCTGTTAGCATATAGGTAAATGCACATCTTTTTTTCCAGTGCGGGACTTGTGTTGTAAAAAGTAATTTTCATTTAATTTGAGTACTCGAGTACTCACAAAATTATAATAAGAGTACTCGAAACAGTTGAAAAAATGTCAAAAGCCCATCCCTAATAGTCATTCACATTCTAGGCAACTGGTTTCTAAACTTCACCCCAATTACATCCCTTCTTTCTCTTAATCTCTCTCACCCTCCTTCTCTCTGTCCTTCCTCGCTCTCCTGTAGCCCGAGGATCCACTTATCACCTGTTTGATGGATAGCCTTCTCTCTCTCTTGTGTGTGTGTAACACAGTTTGAGGTTCTGATTCAAACTGAGGAGGATATGAGAGGTAGGTGGACTGACACAGGTGTGTGTGTCTGTGGAGAAGAGTGATGGATGTGTCTTTTCAGGTGTGTGTGTGTGTGTGTGTGTGTGATGGATGCTCTATGTTGTGGGAGGGAACAGGCATTATGAATGTAATGACACAGACACAGACAGCTGAGAGACCAGACCGCTGTCACATCACACTCACTATGATGGATGGACCACACACACACACACACACACACACACACACACACACACACACACACACACACACACACACACACACACACACACACACACACACACACACACACACACACACACACACACCACCTCCATCCATCTCTCCATTTCACTCCCTCTCTCTCCTCCCCACCCTCTCACATTCTCTCGTTGAGTGTGTGCACATCTGTGTGAGTGTGTGAGTGTGATAGATAGATAAATAGATAGATCTAGATCATGTATTGATAGATATATCTAGATCATGTATTGGGTGAGTGTGAAAAATATGTATCCTGTATTAGTTGTGTGTAATAGATATGTATCATGTATTGGGTGTGTGAGTAAGTGTGATAGATATGTATCATGTATTGGGTGTGATATGTCGTATCTGTGTGTAAAGTATATACAGCTACCTCTAGAGGGAGAAAGATAATAAAGCTAGAGCTGTGTGTGTGTGTGTGTGTGTGTGTGTGTGTGTGTGTGTGTGTGTGTGTGTGTGTAGGGGCATCATTATAAAAACATTACATTCCTATCTTGCATTGTGGGGATGTGATCTGAATGAACGTGGCTACAGTGGCTGTCTCCCTCTGTGTGATATACAACCATAGTCTTTGGCTCTTTAAGTTCATAGTTCAGCCACACCTCAGATTATTCCATTGGTTAGTGCATGCCTAACAAAGCCAATATCAAGTATAACAAGCTCATATCAAGTATTACAACATGTCAAATGTTCAGTTCTGCAGCATATTGGGAAAGAAAATACTGCAATTGTGGAGCATGTTTCTGTGTGTACAGTGTTATTGGTGCAAGATATGATCAAGAGGCTGAGCCTCAAGATGTTTAGGGTGTACAGTGTTATTGGTGACAAGATATGATCAAGAGGCTGAGCCTCAAGATGTTTAGGGTGTACAGTGTTATTGGTGACAAGATATGATCAAGAGGCTGAGCCTCAAGATGTTTAGGGTGTACAGTGTTATTGGTGACAAGATATGATCAAGAGGCTGAGCCTCAAGATGTTTAGGGTGTACAGTGTTATTGGTGACAAGATATGATCAAGAGGCTGAGCCTCAAGATGTTTAGGGTGTACAGTGTTATTGGTGACAAGATATGATCAAGAGGCTGAGCCTCAAGATGTTTAGGGTGTACAGTGTTATTGGTGACAAGATATGATCAAGAGGCTGAGCCTCAAGATGTTTAGGGTGTACATTGTTATTGGTGCAAGATATGATCAAGAGGCTGAGCCTCAAGATGTTTAGGGTGTACAGTGTTATTGGTGCAAGATATGATCAAGAGGCTGAGCCTCAAGATGTTTAGGGTGTACAGTGTTATTGGTGACAAGATATGATCAAGAGGCTGAGCCTCAAGATGTTTAGGGTGTACAGTGTTATTGGTGACAAGATATGATCAAGAGGCTGAGCCTCAAGATGTTTAGGGTGTACAGTGTTATTGGTGCAAGATATGATCAAGAGGCTGAGCCTCAAGATGTTTAGGGTGTACAGTGTTATTGGTGACAAGATATGATCAAGAGGCTGAGCCTCAAGATGTTTAGGGTGTACAGTGTTATTGGTGACAAGATATGATCAAGAGGCTGAGCCTCAAGATGTTTAGGGTGTACAGTGTTATTGGTGACAAGATATGATCAAGAGGCTGAGCCTCAAGATGTTTAGGGTGTACAGTGTTATTGGTGACAAGATATGATCAAGAGGCTGAGCCTCAAGATGTTTAGGGTGTACAGTGTTATTGGTGACAAGATATGATCAAGAGGCTGAGCCTCAAGATGTTTAGGGTGTACAGTGTTATTGGTGACAAGATATGATCAAGAGGCTGAGCCTCAAGATGTTTAGGGTGTACAGTGTTATTGGTGACAAGATATGATCAAGAGGCTGAGCCTCAAGATGTTTAGGTGTACAGTGTTATTGGTGACAAGATATGATCAAGAGGCTGAGCCTCAAGATGTTTAGGGTGTACAGTGTTATTGGTGACAAGATATGATCAAGAGGCTGAGCCTCAAGATGTTTAGGGTGTACAGTGTTATTGGTGCAAGATATGATCAAGAGGCTGAGCCTCAAGATGTTTAGGGTGTACAGTGTTATTGGTGACAAGATATGATCAAGAGGCTGAGCCTCAAGATGTTTAGGGTGTACAGTGTTATTGGTGCAAGATATGATCAAGAGGCTGAGCCTCAAGATGTTTAGGGTGTACAGTGTTATTGGTGACAAGATATGATCAAGAGGCTGAGCCTCAAGATGTTTCTGTATTAGATTTCTTGTTTAACATTTTCTAAGGCAGCAATGGGAGCTCTGATTATGGCTCCTGCCCATTAGTGTATTCATAGATGCTTATATGCGCTATCTCCCTCCTTCCCTCTCTCCCTCCTTCCCTCTCTCCCTCTCTCTCTCTCATTTGTGAGGAAGATGGGGTGTGGTTTTCCAGCTCTGTTAGTCATGTCTGTTCTAATATTCCCAACATTCTGTTTCTATGTCTCTCATCAGGGACAATGAATACACACGCACACACGTTCATCCATCGCTTCCACCAGGAAGGCTGATTTCCTAAACCTGCTGCTCCCTCTTGACTGGAAAATCCAATTTTCCCCCCAGAGCGAGGCCAGCCCTGGCCTATTCCTGGAGCCACATGGACTCTGGGTCAAATTGAACAGTTGGAATCTCTCTCACGTATGCATCTGCTCTCTGGTTCTCTCACTTTCTCTCTCTCTCTCTCTCTCTCTCTCTCTCTCTCTCTCTCTCTCTCTCTCTCTCTCTCTCTCTCTCTCTCTCTCAGCAGAACAATACTATACAGAAGAGAACACCTTGGGTTTTCCAATGTTTTTGTTGTAGGAAACATTCACATGTAAACGACAGCATACAGATGCAAACAAACATCAACGACATGGGAAACAACATCCACACACCATTTTGTTTCTCTCCATTGCTCATGCACTTCCAACACTTAGATAATAAAGCATTTGACCTTTCCAGTTTTTTATTAATTAAATAATACAGTTTAAGTATACGATGATTGATGAGAAAAGTGGATCCCAACCCATCGGGTATATTACTGCACCATCATATAGCATGTCGTGAAAAATGCAGACAGGCAGATGAAAAGTACATTTATGTCACGCCCTGGTCTAAGTATTTTGTGTTTTCTTTATTATTTTGGTCAGGCCAGGGTGTGACATGGGTTTATTATGTGGTGTGTTTTGTCTTGGGGTTTTTGTAGGTATTGGGATTGTGGTTTAGTGGGGTTATCTAGTATAGTCTATGGCTGTCTGGAGTGGTTCTCAATCAGAGGCAGGTGTTTATCGTTGTCTCTGATTGGGAACCAGGCAGCCATATTCTTTGAGTGTTTCGTGGGTGATTGTTCCTGTCTCTGTGTGTTTGCACCAGATAGGCTGTTTAGGTTTTCACGTTTTTGTATTGTTTGTGTTTATTCGTTATTAAACATGTGTGAAAATTACCACGCTGCATTTTGGTCCGATCCTTGCTACACCTCTTCGTCAGAGGAGATAGAAGAAAACCGCGACAATTTACATTGTAATACTTCTGACAGCCAACATTCTAACTCCGCCCATAACTTTTGGACTTTATAGCATTCCCAGAACGCATGGATTATTGGGTTTTCTGATTTCTATGGGGATTTTTAATAGAAATATTGGTCAGGTCGGCTATGTGTACCTACTAAACAACCAATCATATTGCAGGGACATTAAACAAAGCTCTCTCTCTCTTCTCTTTCCCTGCTTCTCCCGCTCCAGGTGAGACCCAAACCCATACTATTATCCAGAAGTACACTGACAGATACTGTACTCATTACGGTCCACCATCAGTTTGGTCCACCATCATCAATCACAAGCCTTCCCCAAAGAGAGCGGGAGTAACCATGGGAACCATCCCTGACCCTAGCCAGCAAAGAGTCTGGAAAAGGACAAGATACACACACATGCTAGCACCCTAGCTCACATGGACACCTAATTTCCCACATGCACCCTCTCCCTCTCTGTGAGGTCAGTAGTGGGTAACCTTGGTTCCAGACGCTATCCCAGCAGGCTGAGGGGCATGCTGAAGGAGTGACTCCATCCTACTGCTCTTAGTGTGAGGGCTGATGCAACACACTACACGCTAATGACCCAGCGCACGTACATGCATGCAAGTCTAATCACACACATATGAACACACACAGAAAGCAGCAGCAGCACCCCTCAATATTAGACATATCAGTGGGAGCTAATATCAGAAGAGCTTCTAGACAGCAGGTAAATACCAGTAAAAATACAACTCTACCAACCAACCTAAAAGAGCCACACAGTGGAGGTATCATAATACCCATAAAACCTAGCGGTCACACAGGGAAAAAGTCACCTTGTTCTAGAGAGATTTACACTGTTATCAAAACATCACACCAGGGTAAGCCGACACAAAACACAGCCCTTATTTTAAGCGTTTCTAAAATCCCCTATGGGAAAAATGAATGGTGAAAAAATGATTGTAACCATTTTCTAGTTTGACTGCTAGGTTTTATGGGTATTATGACTCATACTGTGGTACTCTATCACACCAACCAAATAGCAAACTAACTGTACCACATACTGTATCCTAACCCGTATAGAGTATACATAAGTCTCTTAAATATTATGGCTGACTGCAGACAACATGGAGAAGACATGATGTCATGTGTGGATGTTGTCTCCATAGGGAGAATATTGTGTCTGAACAATAAAGTTGATCAATAGAACACTTTCCAAAGACCCATGGTCCTGTATGGCTCAGTTGGTAGAGCATTGTGCTTGCATCGCCATGATGTGGGTTAAGTTCCAGGGACCACCCATATGTAAACATGTATGCACCCATGACTGTAAGTTGCTTTGGACAAAAGACACATAAAGAACAAACATAATAATGCTGCTCTGCTGTTATTAAAGGTGCAATTTCTCTAGGGATTCGTATGTGTCGTTCTGCTGTTATTAAAGGTACCATTTCTCTAGGGATTCGTATGTGTCGTTCTGCTGTTATTAAAGGTGCCATTTCTCTAGGGATTTGTATGTGTCGTTCTGCTGTTATTAAAGGTGCCATTTCTCTAGGGATTTGTATGTGTCGTTCTGCTGTTATTAAAGGTGCCATTTCTCTAGGGATTCGTATGTTGTATGTCGTTCTGCTGTTATTAAAGGTGCCATTTCTCTAGGGATTTGTATGTGTCGTTCTGCTGTTATTAAAGGTGCCATTTCTCTAGGGATTTGTATGTGTCGTTCTGCTGTTATTAAAGGTGCCATTTCTCTAGGGATTTGTATGTGTCGTTCTGCTGTTATTAAAGGTGCCATTTCTCTAGGGATTTGTATGTGTCGTTCTGCTGTTATTAAAGGTGCCATTTCTCTAGGGATTTGTATGTGTCGTTCTGCTGTTATTAAAGGTGCCATTTCTCTAGGGATTTGTATGTGTCGTTCTGCTGTTATTAAAGGTGCCATTTCTCTAGGGATTTGTATGTGTCGTTCTGCTGTTATTAAAGGTGCCATTTCTCTAGGGATTCGTATGTGTCGTTCTGCTGTTATTAAAGGTACCATTTCTCTAGGGATTTGTATGTGTCGTATCCATGGTTACAATGTGTGTGTGTACGTGTATGTGCACTCACAGCCATCGTAGATGTCAGTAGGGATGTGTACAGCAGTGTGGTTGTGAGAGGTGAGGCGTTTAAACAACATATCTTCCTTAAAGGCTGGCCTGATCCGGTTCTTCCGACCCTCTGTCTCATTCACCTCCAACTAGAGGAGAGGAGAAAGGGAGCGGGTCAGACAGTGTCAGACAGGGATTTAGAACAGAGTAACACCTATGTCCACTGTTAGACTGTCTGGATCTGGATGTAACAGGGAGCCTAATGGAGTAGATGTACATGTCCATTTCTATCAGGCTACTGTGCTGAACAGCTGTCCATCATTAGACACCTGTCTAGTGGTTCTATACCTCACTGGTTCAGAGGAAGGAATGGTGTGGAGGAAGCTGGGTTAAACCGGCCTCAGCTTCAAGGCTGAAACTGCCTGTAACAACCTCTGTGGATTAACATGACACATTTATTCCACATACAGCCTACGATTAAAGGAGAGAAGACAAAGCTTGATGGATATTTCCAATAGTGTGTTTACCAATTCACATCAATGGGAGAGGGAGAGGGACAGAGAGACGAGGGAGAACAAGAGAGGGTGAGAGACTATCGAAGAGGGAGCGAGCGAAGAGAGAGAGAGCAAGAGAGAGAGCAGAGAGAGAGAGAGCGAACAGAGAGAGAGAGAGAGTGAATAGAGAGAGAGAAGAGAAAGAGAGGGGAGATAGAGAGAGAGGGAGAGCAAAGAGAGAGAGAGAGCGAAGAGAAAGAGAGCGAAGAGAGAGTGAAGAGAGAGTGTAGAGAGAGAGAGCGAAGAGAGAGTGAGTGAGAGAGAGCAGAGAGAGAATGAGAGAGAGAGAGAGCGAAGAGAAAGAGAGGAGAGATAGAGCGAAGAGAGAGAGAGTGAAGAGAAAGAGAGTGAAGAGAGAGAGAGAGTGAAGAGAGAGAGAAGAGAGAGTGTAGAGACAGAGAGCGAAGAGAGAGTGAAGAGACAGAGAGCGAAGAGAGAGTGAAGAGAGAGTGTAGAGAGAGAGAGCGAAGAGAGAGTGAGTGAGAGAGAGCAGAGAGAGAATGAGAGAGAGAGAGAGCGAAGAGAAAGAGAGGAGAGATAGAGTGAAGAGAGAGAGAGTGAAGAGAAAGAGAGTGAAGAGAGAGAGAGTGAAGAGAGAGAGAAGAGAGAGTGTAGAGACAGAGAGCGAAGAGAGAGTGAGTGAGAGAGAGCAGAGAGAGAGAGAGAGCGAAGCGAAAGAGAGGAGAGATAGAGCGAAGAGAGAGAGAGAGTGAAGAGAAAGAGAGTGAAGAGAGAGAGAACAGAGAGAGAGAGCAAAGAGAGAGTGAGTGAGAGAGCAGAGAGAGAATGAGAGAGAGAGAGAGAGAGAGAGAGCAAAGAGAGCAAAGAGAGAGTGAGTGAGAGAGAGAATGAGAGAATGAGAGAGAGAGAGAGAGAGAGAGAGAGAGAGAGAGAGAGAGCGAAGAGAGAGAGAGCGAACAGAGAGAGAGCGAACAGAGAGAGAGAGAGTGAACAGAGAGAGAGCGAACAGAGAGAGAGAGAACAAAGAGAGAGCGAACAGAGAGAGAGAGAGAGTGAACAGAGAGAGAGCGAACAGAGAGAGAGAGCGAACAAAGAGAGAGAACAGAGAGAGAGAGAGAGCGAACAGAGAGAGAGAGCGAACAGAGAGAGCGAACAGAGAGAGAGAGAGAACGAACAGAGAGAGAGAGCGAACAGAGAGAGAGCGAACAGAGAGAGAGAGAGTGAACAGAGAGAGAGCGAACAGAGAGAGAGAGCGAACAAAGAGAGAGAGTGAAGAGAAAGAGAGTGAAGAGAGAGAGAGTGAACAGAGAGAGAGAGAGCGAACAGAGAGAGAGAATGGGGGAAGGGGAATAGGAAGCGTCTCATAATAAAGCAACAGTAGCAGCTCATACATCTCAACTGTCAATTAGTAGAAGCACACCAGGGACCTCTTCACCTGAGAGAAAGGAAGAGAAGGGGGATATGAAGACAGGGAGGGAGGTGTGAGGGATGAAGATAGAAATGGATTGAGGAGGTTGGGAAAAGAAGGAGAGCAAAGAGGGTTAACGGGGAAGGGAAAAGAAGGAGAGTGAGAAAGAGAATGAGAAAGAGAGAGAAAGAGAAAGAGAAGGGGGAGCTGTCCTAGACTAAACCACCAGTCTGTATCGGAGTGAGATTGTGGGTTGATTATAGATGCAGCTCTGTGTGAGAATCATGTGTTTGTTCGAGAAGGAAGAAAAATACTCACATTGTCCTTTGCATTGTAGTAAACAATGTCACCATCCTGAAACAAATAATACAAATATCTTAGTGAGCATTTGTGTGTGTGTGTGTGTGTGTGTGTGTGTGTGTGTGTGTGTGTGTGTGTGTGTACTGTATGTGTGTGTATGCATGTGTGTGTACATACTGTACGTGTGCAAGTGTGTTTGTTGGACAGCGAGAGAGAGAGAGAGAGAGAGAGACAGAGAGAGAGAAAGAGAGAGAGAGAGAGAGAGAGAGAGAGAGAGATAGGTACTCATTAGGTAGAGGCCATCTGTGGACATTTAATGGCCTATAATATGGAATGAATGATAACAGCTCATTTTATAACAACAACAATAAACCATATTGGTCTTGTTCTATTATACAGGATGCATGGCCGCCAACTCAAGCATGCCAGTGTGTGTGTGTGAGTGAGTGTGTGTGTGTGTCTTTGTATGTGTGTGTGTCTGTGTGTTTGTCTTTGTATGTGTGTGTGTGTGTGTCTGTCTTTGTATGTGTGTGTGTGTCTGTCTTTGTATATGTGTGTGTCTGTGTGTCTGTCTTTGTATATGTGTGTGTCTGTGTGTCTGTCTTTGTATGTGTCTGTGTCTGTGTGTCTGTCTTTGTATGTGTGTGTGTTTGTGTGTCTGTCTTTGTATGTGTCTGTGTCTGTGTGTCTGTCTTTGTATGTGTGTGTGTCTGTCTTTGTATGTGTGTGTGTCTGTGTGTCTGTCTTTGTATGTGTGTGTGTCTGTGTGTCTGTCTTTGTATGTGTGTGTGTTTGTGTGTCTGTCTTTGTATGTGTCTGTGTCTGTGTGTCTGTCTTTGTATGTGTGTGTGTCTGTGTGTCTGTCTTTGTATGTGTGTGTGTCTGTGTGTCTGTCTTTGTATGTGTGTGTGTTTGTGTGTCTGTCTTTGTATGTGTGTGTGTGTGTGTGTGTCTGTCTTTGTATGTGTGTGTGTCTGTGTGTCTGTCTTTGTATGTGTGTGTGTCTGTGTGTCTGTCTTTGTATGTGTGTGTGTCTGTGTGTCTGTCTTTGTATGTGTGTGTGTCTGTGTGTCTGTCTTTGTATGTGTGTGTGTGTGTGTGTGTGTGTGTGTCTGTGTGTGCAGTGTTTACCCTATATTGATTTAGCTAACCACGCTACCCTTGCCACCACCGCTGAAACAAAATCCTAGGGGAAACACTAGTGTGTTTGTTGAAGCCATATCTTCCCTCCTCTCTAGCCCATAAAGAGAGCAGTGAGAGAACACCATCTACAGTACGGTCATCTGAGGTTGCAGTCTCTCAGCCAATGAGTAGTGAGTGTTCAAGTACTAAACAGCTGACACACATCAACCACATTCTTACTACACATTGGGGATGGGAGGGGTGACTTACAGCTACAGTATATAATGTAAATGCAATGTTGGTTATAATTAGAATCAGAGTTTTACCGCATACTCATCCTTCCACTGGTGTTCCATCTGGAAATTCTCAGCAAATGTGGCCAGAGTCTAGAAGAGACAAAGATAACATGTAAAAAATGTATATTTTACCTATACAGTGAGGGAAAAAGTATTTGATCCCCTGCTGATTTTGTACGTTTGCCCACTGACAAAGAAATGATCAGTCTATCATTTTAATGGAGGTTTATTTGAACAGTGAGAGACAGAATAACAACAAATACATCCAGAAAAACACATTTCAAAAATGTTATAAATTGATTTGCATTTTAATGAGGGAAATACGTTTTTGACCCCCTCTCAATCATAAAGATTTCTGGCTCCAAGGTGTCTTTTATACAGGTAACGAGCTGAGATTAGGAGCACACTCTTAAATGGAGTGTTCCTAATCTCAGTTTGTTACCTGTATAAAAGACACCTGTCCACAGAAGCAATCAACCAATCAGATTCCAAACTCTCCACCATGGCCAAGACCAAAGAGCTCTCCAATGATGTCAGGGACAAGATTGTAGACCTACAGAAGGCTGGAATGGGCTACAAGACCATCGCCAAGCAGATTGGTGAGAAGGTGACAACAGTTGGTGGGATTATTCGCAAATGGATGAAACACAAAATAACTGTCAATCTCCCTCGGCCTGGGGCTCCATGCAAGATCTCACCTCGTGGAGTTGCAATGATCATGAGAACAGGGAGGAATCAGCCCAGAACTACACGGGAGGATCTGGTCAATGATCTCAAGGCAGCTGGGACCATAGTCACCAAGAAAACAATTGGTAACACACTACGCCGTGAAGGACTGAAATCCTGCAACGCCTGCAAGGTCCCCCTGCTCAAGAAAGCACATATACTGTACATGCCCGTCTGACGTTTGCCAATGAACATCTGAATGATTCAGAGGACAACTGGGTGAAAGTGTTGTGGTCAGATGAGACCAAAATGGAGCTCATTGGTATCAACTCAACTCGCCATGTTTGGAGGAGGAGGAATGCTGCCTATGACCCCAAGAATACCATCCCCACCATCAAACATGGAGGAGGAAACATTATGCTTTGGGGGTGTTTTTCTGCTAAGGGGGCAGGACAACTTCCCCGCATCAAAGGGACGATGGACGGGGCCATGTACCGTCAAATCTTGGGTGAGAACCTCCTTCCCTCAGCCAGGGCATTGAAAATGGGTTGTGATGGGTATTCCAACATGACAATGACCCAAAACACAGCCAAGGCAACAAAGGAGTGGCTCAAGAAGAAGCACATTAAGGTCCTGGAGTGCCTAGCCAGTCTCCAGACCTTAATCGCATAGAAAATCTATGGAGGGAGCTGAAGGTTCGAGTTGCCAAACGTCAGCCTCGATACCTTAATGACTTGGAGAAGATCTGGAAAGAGGAGTGGGACAAAATCCCTCCTGAGATGTGTGCAAACCTGGTGGCCAACTACAAGAAACGTCTGACCTCTGTGATTGCCAACAAGGGTTTTGCCACCAAGTACTAAGTCATGTTTTGCAGAGGGGTCAAATACTTATTTCCCTCATTAAAATGCAAATCAATTTATAACATTTTTGACATGCATTTTTCTGGATTTTTGTTGTTGTTATTCTGTCTCTCACTGTTCAAATAAACCTACCATTAAAATTATAGACTGATCATTTCTTTGCCAGTGGGCAAACATACAAAATCAGCAGGGGATCAAATACTTTTTTCCATCACTGTATAGGTAACACAACATTTTGAGTCCCCCTGTAGATACAGTGTTACCCATATTTTTGACGTATTCAGATGAAAAAATGGCATATTTCAAAATGGAAACATCACTAAAGAGATTGTCCAGTACTTTGGTATACTTTTTAGCCAGTAGTTCTGAAAGCAGCGCTCATGAGCCAAAAGTGGTCCCAGAAAATGGAATACTACGTCACATATGTGCAGATATGTGCACCACGTCATTGATCTCTCTCTCGTTCTGATGTGTGTGCATCTTGCTAGCTGCCACTCAAACGGCTAGAAGTCAAATTGCTAGAGGGCTGGCCCAATTGGAGGGAAATTTAGGGAAAATGGCACAAAAACGGTCCCTTTGGATTTTATGGCTAATTATGGCTAATTGAGGTAAAACAGTAATTCTGCTCATACATTTGGCATGTATGAACTACACATTGACACATCCAGCCCAAAGCAGGAGGTTTCAAAAATGCATAGTAGTCATACTTAGTATACTTAGCAGTATATGTACAAAACCCATTTTACCACAGCATTATATCTCAGTTCTTTAGGCACTGCCATCTCAGGCCTCAGCTTCAGGCCTCCGCTTTAAAGGTAACCAGACATTCATACAGAGATATATGGACATTGACACAGTCCAGTCAGAGGGAGCCTAGTTCTTAAGTTTAGTGAATCAGATAGAGGAATGAGAGTAACAGTCTGATATAGTGCTGAAACTCATAGGGTCAGGATTTAAAGGTCACACACACTTCACCTGGGAGAGAAGGAGCTGCAGCACTCTGCAGAAAGTCAAGAAGGTGTGTGTGTGTGTGTCTCGGCTCATAGCAGAAAGTCAAGAGGATGTGTGTGTGTGTCTCGGCTCATAGCAGAAAGTCAAGAGGGAGGGATTACTATCTGAAGAGCTGTCAATCAAAGTAAAACACCAGAGAGGATATAACAACAGTGACCTCCACACACTCCTGTCTCACTCGCTCTGACACACTCACACAAGTGGGTAATGTAATCTCTGTCTACAGCTACTG
>NC_056447.1:30705862-30713362 GCF_018296145.1 Oncorhynchus tshawytscha | reverse complement strand
ATCTTGGCCGGGTCACAGTTCCAAATGAGAACTTGTTCTCAACTAGCCTACCTGGTTAAATAAAGGTTAAATAAAAAATAAATAAATAAAAACCTGTAAGGGCAGGGGGTTTAAACCTATCCCAAACCTTAAGCCTTACCTTAACCATTCAGAATGAATGCCCACACTTAACCCTTACCTTAACCATTCAGAATGAATGCCCACACTTAACCCTTACCTTAACCATTCAGAATGAATGCCCACACTTAACCCTTACCTTAACCATTCAGAATGAATGCCCACACTTAACCACCTTAACCATTCAGAATGAATGCCCACACTTAACCCTTACCTTAACCATTCAGAATGAATGCCCACACTTAACCCTTACCTTAACCATTCAGAATGAATGCCCACACTTAACCCTTACCTTAACCATTCAGAATGAATGCCCACACTAAACCCTTACCTTAACCATTCAGAATTAATGCCAAAACGTAACCCTTAACTTAACCATTCAGAATGAATGCCAAAACGTAAACCCTACCTTAACCATTCAGAATGAATGCCCACACTAAACCCTTACCTTAACCATTCAGAATTAATGCCAAAACGTAACCCTTAACTTAACCATTCAGAATGAATGCCAAAACGTAAACCCTTAACTTAACCATTCAGAATGAATGCCAAAACTTTACCCTTAACTTAACCATTCAGAATGAATGCCAAAACGTAACCCTTAACTTAACCATTCAGAATAAATGCCAAAACTTTACCCTTAACATCAAAATGTGATGTTTGGCAAAATGGAACAATACAGAGCAGCAGGAGCAACAAAAACACTTAGAAATGAGATGTTTGGAGCAACTTTGAAATTTGACCTTTGGAGAACGTGGATGAATGTCTAATTCTGCAGTGATAATGTGAGAGCTTGTTGACAGTACAGCACTGGCTAACTGGACAACATCTCCAACCTACAATCCCACAGAGGGATACTAGTCATAGTTGTCACTCTGCTGGTCCTGATAGTTATAGACAGAGGATGCTACGATATGGAGAGGAAGTGAAAAGAGATAAGATATATATATATATATATATATATATAGAGAGAGAAAAAAAAAAAGAGCTTGTTTGGTAAGCATCAAGGGTCCGTTATTCCCTTCCCTCAGAACCAGGAGCAATAGCACACAAATAACATGACGTGAGGGGCGCGGGTCTGTGTCACCATGCCTGATCACATACATAGACAAACCACTAGACGGATACAGTGCCTTGCAAAAGTATTCGGCCCCCTTGAACTTTACGACCTTTTGCCACATTTCAGGCTTCAAACATAAAGATATAAAACTGTATTTTTTTGTGAAGAATCAACAACAAGTGGGACACAATCATGAAGTGGAACGACATTTATTGGATAACAAATCAAAAACTGAAAAATTGGGCGTGCAAAATTATTCAGCCCATTTACTTTCAGTGCAGCAAACTCTCTCCAGAAGTTCAGTTAGGATCTCTGAATGATCCAATGTTGACCTAAATGACTAATGATGATAAATACAATCCACCTGTGTGTAATCAAGTCTCCGTATAAATGCACCTGCACTGTGATAGTCTCAGAGGTCCGTTAAAAGCGCAGAGAGCATCATGAAGAACAAGGAACACACCAGGCAGGTCCGAGATACTGTTGTGAAGAAGTTTAAAGCCGGATTTGGATACAAAAAGATTTCCCAAGCTTTAAACATCCCAAGGAGCACTGTGCAAGCGATAATATTGAAATGGAAGGAGTATCAGACCACTGCAAATCTACCAAGACCTGGCCATCCCTCTAAACTTTCAGCTCATACAAGGAGAAGACTGATCAGAGATGCAGCCAAGAGGCCCATGATCACTCTGGATGAACTGCAGAGATCTACAGCTGAGGTGGGAGACTCTGTCCATAGGACAACAATCAGTCGTATATTGCACAAATCTGGCCTTTATGGAAGAGTGGCAAGAAGAAAGCCATTTCTTAAAGATATCCATAAAAAGTGTTGTTTAAAGTTTGCCACAAGTCACCTGGGAGACACACCAAACATGTGGAAGAAGGTGCTCTGGTCAGATGAAACCAAAATTGAACTTTTTGGCAACAATGCAAAACGTTATGTTTGGCGTAAAAGCAACACAGCCCATCACCCTGAACACACCATCCCCACTGTCAAATATGGTGGTGGCAGCATCATGGTTTGGGCCTGCTTTTCTTCAGCAGGGACAGGGAAGATGGTTAAAATTGATGGGAAGATGGATGGAGCCAAATACAGGACCATTCTGGAAGAAAACCTGATGGAGTCTGCAAAAGACCTGAGACTGGGACGGAGATTTGTCTTCCAACAAGACAATGATCCAAAACATAAAGCAAAATCTACAATGGAATGGTTCAAAAATAAACATATCCAGGTGTTAGAATGGCCAAGTCAAAGTCCAGACCTGAATCCAATCGAGAATCTGTGGAAAGAACTGAAAACTGCTGTTCACAAATGCTCTCCATCCAACCTCACTGAGCTTGAGCTGTTTTGCAAGGAGGAATGGGAAAAATTTCAGTCTCTCGATGTGCAAAACTGATAGAGACATACCCCAAGCGACTTACAGCTGTAATCGCAGCAAAGGTGGCGCTACAAAGTATTAACTTAAGGGGGCTGAATAATTTTGCACGCCCAATTTTTCAGTTTTTGATTTGTTAAAAAAGTTTGAAATATCCAATAAATGTCGTTCCACTTCATGATTGTGTCCCACTTGTTGTTGATTCTTCACAAAAAAATACAGTTTTATATCTTTATGTTTGAAGCCTGAAATATGGCAAAAGGTCACAAAGTTCAAGGGGGCCGAATACTTTCGCAAGGCACTGTATACCCCTCAATCAGGATCCAAATGGCAACAAGAGCATTAACATCTACAGCATTTGTAGAATTCTTCAAAAAACTAAAAACACTTACAGTCATTGAGCATTATACAGTAGCTTGCAGAATCACTTGGTTGCACATCTAATATCCGAACCCAGAGATTACCATGCATGAACAGATATCAGCGAATACTGACGTATGACTCCCTCTCTCTCTTTATATATACAGTTGAAGTCGGAAGTTTACATACACCTTTGCCAAATACATTTAAAGTTGGTTTTTCACAATTCCTGACATTTAATCATAGTAAAATTGTTTTATTTTTTTTGTTTTTTTATTTCACCTTTATTTAACCAGGTAGGCTAGTTGAGAACAAGTTCTCATTTGCAACTGCAACCTGGCCAAGATAAAGCATAGCAGTGTGAACAGACAACACAGAGTTACACATGGAGTAAACAATTAACAAGTCAATAACACAGTAAAAAAAAAGGGAGTCTATATACATTGTGTGCAAAAGGCATGAGGAGGTAGGTGAATAATTACAATTTTGCAAATTAACACTGGAGTGATAAATGATCAGATGGTCATGTACAGGTAGAGATATTGGTGTGCAAAAGAGCAGAAAAGTAAATAAATATAAACAGTATGGGGATGAGGTAGGTAAAATTGGGTGGGCTATTTACCGATAGACTATGTACAGCTGCAGCGATCGGTTAGCTGCTCAGATAGCAGAAGTTTGAAGTTGGTGAGGGAAATAAAAGTCTCCAAATTCAGCGATTTTTGCAATTCGTTCCAGTCACAGGCAGCAGAGAACTGGAACGAAAGGAGGCCAAATGAGGTGTTGGCTTTAGGGATGATCAGTGAGATACACCTGCTGGAGCGTGTGCTACGGATGGGTGTTGCCATGGTGACCAGTGAACTGAGATAAGGCGGAGCTTTACCTAGCATGGACTTGTAGATGACCTGGAGCCAGTGGGTCTGGCGACTAATATGTAGCGAGGGCCAGCCGACTAGAGCATACAGGTCGCAGTGGTGGGTGGTATAAGGTGCTTTAGTAACAAAACGGATGGCACTGTGATAAACTGCATCCAGTTTGCTGAGTAGAGTATTGGAAGCTATTTTGTAGATGACATCGCCGAAGTTGAGGATTGATAGGATACTCAGTTTTACTAGAGTAAGTTTGGCGGCGTGAGTGAAGGAGGCTTTGTTGCGGAATAGAAAGCCGACTCTAGATTTGATTTTAGATTGGAGATGTTTGATATGAGTCTGGAAGGAGAGTTTACAGTCTAGCCAGACACCTAGGTACTTATAGATGTCTAGGTTGGAACCATCCAGGGTGGTGATGCATCCAGGGCGTGCGGGTGCAGGCAGCGAACGGTTGAAAAGCATGCATTTGGTTGTACTAGCGTTTAAGAGCAGTTTCTAGGCCACGGAAGGAGTGTTGTATGGCGTTGAAGCTCGTTTGGAGGTTAGATAGCACAGTGTCTGGGCCGGAAGTATACAGAATGGTGTCGTCTGCGTAAAGGTGGATCAGTGAATCGCCCGCAGCAAGAGCAACATCATTGATATATACAGAGAAAAGAGTCGGCCCGAGAATTGAACCCTGTGGCACCCCCATAGCGACTGCCAGAGGACCGGACAGCATTCCCTCCGATTTGACACACTGAACTCTGTCTGCAAAGTAGTTGGTGAACCAGGCAAGGCAGTCATTAGAAAAACCGAGGCTACTGAGTCTGCCGATAAGAATATGGTGATTGACAGAGTCGAAAGCCTTGACAAGGTCGATGAAGACGGCTGCACAGTACTGTCTTGTATCGATGGCGGTTCTGATATCGTTTAGTACCTTGAGAGTGGCTGAGGTGCACCCGTGACCGGCTCGGAAACCAGATTGCACAGCGGAGAAGGTACGGTGGGATTCGAGATGGTCAGTGATCTGTTTGTTGACTTGGCTTTCGAAGACCTTAGATAGGCAGGGCAGGATGGATATAGGTCTGTAACAGTTTGGGGTCCATGGTGTCTCCCCCTTTGAAGAGGGGGATGACTGCGGCAGCTTTCCAATCCTTGGGGATCTCAGACGACATGAAAGAGAGGTTGAACAGGCTGGTAATAGGGGTTGCGACAATGGAGGCGGATAGTTTCAGAAATAGAGGGTCCAGATTGTCAAGCCCAGCTGATTTGTACGGGTCCAGGTTTTGCAGTTCTCTCAGAACATCTGCTATCTGGATTTGGGTAAAGGAGAACCTGGAGAGGCTTGGGCGAGTAGCTGCGGGGGGACTGGAGGAAGGCATGGCAGCCGTTGAGAAATGCTTGTTGAAGTTTTCGATAATCATGGATTTATCGGTGGTGACCGTGTTACCTAACCTCAGTGCAGTGGGCAGCTGGGAGGAGGTGCTCTTTTGCTCTTGTTCTCCATGGACTTTACAGTGTCCCAGAACTTTTTGGAGTTAGAGCTACAGGATGCAAATTTCTGCCTGAAGAAGCTGGCCTTTGCCTGACTGCATGTATTGGTTCCTGACTTCCCTGAACAGTTGCATATCGCGGGGGCTATTCGATGCTATAGCAGTCCGCCACAGGATGTTTTTGTGCTGGTCGAGGGCAGTCAGGTCTGGAGTGAACCAAGGGCTATATCTGTTCTTAGTTCTGCATGTTTTGAACGGAGCATGCTTATCTAAAATGATGAGGAAGTTACTTTTAAAGAATGACCAGGCATCCTCAACTGACGGGATGAGGTCAATATCCTTCCAGGATACCCGGGCCAGGTCGATTAGAAAGGCCTGCTCACAGAAGTGTTTTAGAGAGCGTTTGACAGTGATGAGGGGTGGTAGTTTGACTGCGGATCCGTAGCGGATACAGGCAATGAGGCAGTGATCGCTGAGATCCTGGTTGAAGACAGCGGAGGTGTATTTGGAGGGCCAGTTGGTCAGGATGACGTCTATGAGGGTGCCCTTGTTTACAGATTTAGGGTTGTACCTGGTGGGTTCCTTGATGATTTGTGTGAGATTGAGGGCATCTAGCTTAGATTGTAGGACTGCCGGGGTGTTAAGCATATCCCAGTTTAGGTTAGCTAACAGAACAAACTCTGAAGCAAGATGGGGGGGCGATCAATTCACAAATGGTGTCCAGGGCACAGCTGGGAGCTGAGGGGGGTCGGTAGCAAGCGGCAACAGTGAGAGACTTATTTCTGGAGAGAGTCATTTTTAAAATTAGTAGTTCGAACTGTTTGGGTATGGACCTGGAAAGTATGACATTACTTTGCAGGCTATCTCTGCAGTAGACTGCAACTCCTCCCCCTTTGGCAGTTCTATCTTGAAATGTTATCATTGGGTATGGAAATCTCAGAATTTTTGGTTGCCTTCCTGAGCCAGGATTCAGACACGGCAAGGACATCAGGGTTAGCAGAGTGTGCTAAAGCAGTGAGTAAAACAAACTTAGGGAGGAGGCTTCTGATGTTGTAATGCATGAAACCAAGGCTTTTTCGATCACAGAAGTCAACAAATGAGGGTGCCTGGGGACATGCAGGCCCTGGGTTTACCTCCACATCACCCGCGGAACAGAGGAGGAGTAATATGAGGGTGCGGCTAAAGGCTATCAAAACTGGTCGCCTAGAGTGTTGGGGACAAAGAATAAAAGGACCAGATTTCTGGGCATGGTAGAATATATTCAGGGCATAATGCGCAGACAGGGGTATGGTGGGGTGCGGGTACAGCGGAGGTAAGCCCAGGCACTGTGTGATGATGAGAGAGGTTGTATCTCTGGACATGCGGGTTGTAATGGGTGAGGTCACTGCATGTGTGGGAGGTGGGACAAAGGAGGTATCAGGGGTATGAAGAGTGGAACTAGGGGCTCCATTGTAAACTAAAACAATGATAACTAACCTGAACAACAGTATACAAGGCATATTGACATTTGAGAGAGACATACAGCGAGGCACACAGTAATCGCAGGTGTTGATTGGGAGAGCTAGCTAAAACAGTAGGTGAGACAACAACAGCTAATCAGCTATCACAACAACAGCAGGTAAAATGGCGTTGACTAGGCAGAGAGGGTCGGATTAACTACACACAGAGCCTGAGTGCGGCTGGGGCCGACAGATAAAAATAAATGCCCTGTCTTAGGCCAGTTAGGATCACCACTTTATTTTATGAATGTGAAATGTAAGAATAATAGTAGAGAGAATGTAATAGTGCCTGTGTGTAGCTGGTGTAGAGGAGTCAGGCTCGGGACAGCAGATATGAGTAATAAACGTAATTTACTCAAATATTCACACACACAACACAATAAATTGAGCCCACAATAACGGACAGTACTACAAACAAACAATCACTCACAAACAACCATGGGGGAACAGAGGGTTAAATAATGAACAAGTAATTGGGGGATGGAAACCAGGTGTGTAAGACAAGGACACAACAAATGGAAAATGAAAAGTGGATCGGCGATGGCTAGAAGGCCGGTGACGTCGACCGTCGAACGCCGCCTGAACAAGGAGAGGGACCGACCTCGGCGGAAGTAGTGCCAGAGAATGCCTTATTTCAGCTTTTATTTCTTTCATCACATTCCCAGTGGGTCAGAAGTTTACATACACTCAATAAGTATCTGGTAGCATTGTCTTTAAATTGTTTAACTTGGGTCAGGTAGCCTTCCACAA